>NW_026989831.1:0-185169 GCF_036321535.1 Camelus dromedarius
TTCTTTCTTGTTTTTTTTGGCTTCTCTTCCTCTAAACTCATCTACAAATTGGCACACTCTAGGTTGTGATTTGGGGTTCTCTTTTCCTTCTTATTAATGTATTTTGTATACGTTAAATACGTACAGCTATTTGTGTGTCACTCATACCTCAATAAAGTGGTCTAAAAACTGAAATTTTTCTTTTCCCTTTATGACTATAAATTAATCTACATCTGCCAACATCTGTGTGAATGGAAATGTATGGTTATGATTAAGAGAATTCAGTTCAGGATCCCTCAACCAAATTAAATCTTATTTAGTGATATAAGTTTGCACACGTTGTACATAGAAAGTTAGAGAGCCAGAATTGGAAATCATGCATGATCTGTGTGAGTCTAAGAGGTAGAATCATTCATGAAGGAATAGCCTAGTTTTGATATTTTTGTTTGCAACATTGCTACTCTAGCAGAGAGGTTGCTTGGTGGGCTATCTGTCCCATATCATTTCCTACTAGAAGCCTTTATATTTATTTGTTTTATAAATAATTTAAAGAATATCTGTAATTTTATACTGATATAGAGGCATGCATACATGTGTGTAAACCTAGTAGTATGTTATGAACATACTTTAGATGCCTTTAGAGATTATTTTTCTTATTTTTAAAAAGCAACTTTATTAAGACATAATTCAAATACCATAAAATTCACAATTTACAGTGTATAAAGCAGTGGTTTTATTATATACATTGAGTTGTTCAAGTATCGACACAACCTATCTTGAGAGTATTTTTACCTTTCAAAAAGAAATTTCAAAAAGAAATGCTATGTAAGTTCATCTAAAATACATAACAACTGAAACCTGAAATCAACTAATACCAGAGCTTCAAAATACATCAGTGAACTACTGCTAATAATAAGGGAATAAATAGATGAATCCACAATCATAATTGCAGGATTTTAATATCTTTTTGTCAAAAATTTACCCAACTAGACAAAAATAATCACAGTTTATTAAGTTGAATACTATGAAACGACTTGACCTAACTGATAATTATGAAACCTAACACCTACCAAATTCAGAATATGCATTCTTTGTGAGTACCCACAGACTGTCCACCAAGATAGACTGATTTCTGGGCCATAAGACACGTCTCAATAATTATCAGAGAATTGATATTATTCAGTGTATATTATCCAGCCAGATCATTATTAAATGAGCTATCTATAATAGTAATGTATCAAAAATACTTGTCTATTTGGAAATAATTCTAAATAACCAAAGATTTAAGTAGAAATTAAAAGGAATTTATAAAATATTTTAATCTTAATCAAAGTCAAATTTGTTGAGCACATCTCAGAGCAATGATCTTCCTTAAGAAACTAGAAAAAGAATATAAAGTTAAACTCAAAGTAATTTAAATAGAAAAAAGAAATGATTAAAGTAACAGTGGAAATAGAAAAAAATTTAAAAATAGATAGCTAATAAATTCAAAAGGTCATTCTTTAAAAATAGTAATAAATTCTATGTAAACCTACCCAGATAGATTAAGAAAAAAGACTCAAAATCATAAGAAATGTAAAAATTCTTACCGTATGACCCAGGAATCCCGTTCCTGGGCATATATCCAGAAGGAACCCTACTTCAGGATGACACCTGCACCCCAATGTTCATAGCAGCACTATTTACAATAGCCAAGACATGGAGACAGCCTAAATGTCCATCAACAGATAACTGGATAAAGAAGAAGTGGTATATTTATACAATGGAATACTACTCAGCCATAAAAACTGACAACATAATGCCATTTGCAGCAACATGGATGCTCCTGGAGAATGTCATTCTAAGTGAAGTAAGCCAGAAAGAGAAATAAAAATACCATATGAAATCACTCATATGTGGAATCTAAAAAAAAAAAAAACACAAGCAAAGCATAAATACAAAACAGAAATAGACTCATAGACATACAATACAAATTTGTGGTTGCCAAGGGGGCGGAGGGTGGGAAGGGATAGACTGGGATTTCAAAATTGTAGAATAGATAAACAAGATTGTACCATATACCACAGGAAAATATATACAAGATCTTATGGTAGCTCACAGAGAAAAAAATGTGACAATGAATATATATATGTTCATGTATAACTGAAAAATTCTTCTCTACACTGGAATTTGATACAACATTGTAAAATGATTATAAATCAATAACAAATGTTTAAAAAAAATGAAAGTCATAATAGAACAGAAAGTGATTTAAAAGAAAGTAAAATATGCCATAAAAGCTGAGTAAAACAATTTGGAAAGGTTAGATGGAATGGACAAAATTCCTTGAAGAAAACTTACTGAACTGACACCTGAAAAAAGTAGAATGTGTCAATGTTCCTGTAGAAAATTTATAATAAAAACCTTTTAAAAGGCAAACTCCATCTCAGTCAGCTTCACTGATGTATTCTTTTATGAACATTTAAGGAGGAAATAATGCCAATTATACACAAGTTCTCCCAGAAAATTGATAAAAGTGAAAATGTTCCAAGATGTTCTATGAGGTCAGTATCAACTGGATAAAATGTTAAAATATCTTAAATTTATAAATTGAGTAATATAATGTATCTCATTAACATAATAAAGTCAAAAATAATATGGGATTCTCCATAGATAATGAAGAAGGCTTTGATAACATTTAATACACATACATGATAAAAACTACAAACAAATTAGGAAGAAAATGGAACGTACTCAACCTGATAAAAGATATCAATGAAAAGCATATATATAACGTTATACTTACTGATGAAAGATTATTTACCCATTAAGACTGGGAGTACCTCTCTTATTTAATACTGTACTGGAGGTCCTCATAAGTGCAATAAGGTAAGAAAATTAAATAAAAATCATAAAGATTGCTAAGGAAGCAATGAAAGTGTGATTATTCACAGAATACATGATTTTGTTCATAGAAAGGCATGGTCAATCTACAAAAATTTCCTCCAGATAACAAGCATGTTTAACAAGGTTGCAGGATACAAGGTCAATTGAAAAATGAACCGTGTCTATAAAATAATAATGAACAATTGGAAAATACAATTTAAAAAAAAAAACACCATTCAAAAATGTGGAGAAAAGGGAACTCTTGTGTTAGTGGAAATGTAAATTGGTGCAGCCACTGTGGAAAACAATACGGAGGTTCCTCAAAAAACTAAAAGTAGAACTACCATATGATGCAGCAATTCCACTCCTGGTTATATATCCAAAGAAGAAAAAGACAATAATTAGAAAAGATACATGAACCCAAATACTCATAGCAGCATTATTTACAATTGGCAAGATATGGAAGCAACCTAAATGCCCATCAACAGGTGAATGGATAAAGAAGAAGTTATATATAGAGAGAGAGAGAGAAATGCTGTCCAGTCATGAAAAAGAATGAAATTTTGCCATTTGCAACAACGTGAATAGACCTAGAAGGTATTACAGTTAAGTGAAATAAGTCAGATAAGGAAAAACAAATACTGTATGATATCACTTATATGTGGACTTTAAAAAATAAACTATTGAATATAACAAAAAAGAAACAGATTCACAGATACAAACGTGGTTACTAGTGGGGAGAGGGAATGGGGGAGGGGCAAGATGGGGGAATGGTTTAAGAGGCACAAACAACTATGTATAAAATAAATAAGCTATAAGGATATATTGTACAGCATAAGAAATACAGCAAATATTTTATTATAGGGGGAGTGGCCAAGATGGCAGAGTAGAAGAATGCTCTTTGCTCACCCTCTCCCATGAATACACCAAGAGAGACTTCCATGGACCCACCCATTCACTCAGAACACCTGCTGAACTTTGACAGAACATCACCTTCTCCAAAAGACAAAATTCCTCACAAATCTGGTAAGAGAAATAAAAAGGAGGGGGAGAAGAAGAAGGAGGAGGAGAAGGAGAGGAAGGAGAGGAAGGAGAGGAGGAAGAAGAGGAAGAAGAAGAAGAAGAGGAAGAAGAAAGAAGAAGAAGAAGAAGAAGAAGAAGAAGAAGAAGAAGAAGAAGAAGAAGAAGAAGAAGAAGAAGAAGAAGAAGAAGAAGAAGAAGAAGAAGAAGAAGAAGAAGAAGAAGAAGAAGAAAGAAGAAGAAAGAAGAAAGAAGAAAGAGAAGGAGGAGAAAGAAGAAAGAGAAGGAGGAGAACAAGAAGGAGGAGGAGGAGAACAAGAAGGAGGAGGAGGAGAAGAGGCAAAAGACGAATAATACTCTTACCCTGGGATGTCCCTTCTCCAACGGGGAGGTCAGCGGGGACAGAAGGGGAATCTCCAAGGCTCAGAGGAGTGCACAGCCACCTCTTGGCCAATAGAACTGAGAGAACCTGGCATAAAGGGTCGCTGCAATCCCCAGACATAGGCGTGAGCCTGCAGGGGTGTATTGGGACTGGCTGCCCAAGCAAGGAGGGCAGGGGCAGCCACAGGGGCTGGAGTGTTCTGTGAGCTGTGGCTAGGAGTCTACACAGAACAGAATAGCTTGGTATCCCATAAAAAAAAAAAGAAGGAAGGCAACATTGCTGGTGTGCAATGGGGAGATGGGCTCAAGCAGCTGGAACTTAGCCTCTGTCTCCAGACTATCGCTGACACAGTCTCAGGAGAAGAGAGGCAGAGCTCAGCCATAGCCACCATATTCCCTGGTGCATGGCTTCCAGGTGGAGGTGGTGTTGAAACCTGAATCAGTACCCAGAGGCTCCAAAACTTCATAGGCAGAACTAAGATTTGCTTACAGCCCCAGAGGGGACTGATTTGCTCTGTGGGTACCTTTGTGGACCCAAGCCTCTAAGACAAATGAGCAAAGAGCGGGGTTTTGGTGCACAGTACCGGCAAGGGCTGATGCTGCATTCTAGGTGAGCCTGCCTACCTTATGCAGATGTGGCACTAGGAATGGTGCTGACCCAGTAGTCTGGCTCTACAGTTGCTACAGGTCTGGGAACTCAACCAGAGCAGGCCTCTAAGAAGAATGAGCAGAGTTCACACAGCAGGGCAAGTGAAGGAGCAGCGTTTGGTGCTGGGGACAATGCTGACTCGATGTGCACCAAAATCCAGGTGTGTAACCCAGAAGTCAGCAGAGCTGCACTGTAGCTCTGAGGGCAGCAAATCTGGGAGAACCCACAGGAGAGTACTGACATTCCCACGGCTAAAGCGAGGAGGACAAGGGCAGAGACAACAAAGAGTACTTAAAGCACTCCAACCCCACCTACCATGCACCCCAGCTCAGAAACAGGTCTGGAAGCCTCTATTCCAACACAAGGGGAACAGATCTAGCGCCTTTCAGAGCTATGACAACCACAGAACAAAAAGGAGGCCCCACTCAACAACAAGGGCAGGCTCTGATCACCACAACACCAGCCACACCCCCAATCAAAGAGATAACAGCAAGCACTCATGGAAGAAATATGTGGAAACCATCCATGCTAAAAATAGACCTCGTGACAAAATTATTACAGGCCCACAGTCTATATGGGAATACATCCTCTTTTTAAAGAAAAAGCCCTTCAAGACCATAATAGATAACTGATACTCCTAAATCCATAGTGCCAGAGAGATATAAGTAAAATTAAGAAGCAGAGGAACTACTCCCAATTAAAATAACAACACAAATTCCTGAAAGAATGATCAATGAAATAGACCTCAATAGTCTACTAGATCATAACTTCAAAAAGGGGGTGATAAAAGCACTGAAGGAAATGAGACTATGAATAGAGACAGAGAATATTATAAACAGGAAATAGAAACTATAAATAGGAGTTCAAAATGGCAATAAACACATATCTATCAATAATTACTAAAAATGTCGATGGAATAATTGCTCCAATCAAAAGACAAAGAGTGGCAGATTGGATATTAAAACAAGAATCTACAATATGCTGCCTATGAGAGATTCACATTAGGGTGAAAAACAAACATAGATTGAAAGTGAGACAATGGAAAACAATCTTTCATGCAAATGGATATGACAAGAAAGCAGGAATAGCAATACCAATTTCAGGCAAAATAGACTTTAAAACAAAGATCATAAAGAAAGATAAAGAAGGACACTATTTAATGATCAAAGGAACAATACAAGATGAGAATATTACACACATTAACAACTATACACCCAATATAGGAGTACCTAAATACATGAAGCAAATCCTAACAGTAATAAAGGGAGAAATTGATGGGAATACAATCATAAGTGGAGACTTTAACACCCCATTAACATCACTGGACACGTCTTCTAGACAGAAAATCAATAAGGCAACGGAGATAATAAATGACAAAATAGGACAATTGGACTTGGTTGATATTTTAGGACATTGCATCCCTGAAACACAGAACATACATTCTTTTCAAGTGTGCGTGGAACTTTCTCTATGACAAATCATGTTTTCAGGCACAAAAGAGGCCTCAAAAAATTTAAGAGGACACAAATTATTTCAAGCATCTTTTCTGATCACAATGCCATGAAAGTAGAAATCAATGACAGAAAAACAAAGGAGAAAAAAATGACAGCATGGAGATTAAACAACATGCTACTAAAAAAAAAATCAGTGGCTAAATGATGAAATCAAAGACGAAATTTAAAACCACTTTGAGACAAATGACAATGAAAACACAACCACACAAAATCTAAGAGATGCAGCAAAAGCAGTCCTAAGAAGGAAATTCATAGCAATACAGGGCTTCCTCAGAAAAGAAGAATAATCTGAAATAAACAACCTAACCTTCCACCTAAAACAATTAGAAAAAGAAGAGCAAATTAAATCTAAAGTCAGCAGAAGGAAGGAAATAGTAAATATCAGGGAGGGAATGTATAAAATAGATATTAAAAAAACAATAGAAAAAATCAATCAAACCAAGGGCTGGTTTTTTTAAATAGTAAACAAAACTGACAAACCTCTGGCCATGCTCACCAAGAGGAAAAGGGAACACAAATCAAAAAAGAAAATGTAGAAATTACAACCAGTACCACAGAAACACAAAAAATCATAAAAGAATACTATGAACAACTATATGGAAATAAATTGGACAACGTAGAAGAAATGGACAAGTTTCTCAAGACATACAGCCCACCAACACCGAATCAAGAAGAAATAGACCCCTTGAACAGACCAATCACTAGCAGTGAAAAAGGATCAGCAATAAAAAACCTCCCTGCAAATAAAAGTCCAGGACAAGATGGCTTCACAAGGGAATTCTACCAAAGACACAAAGAAAAAGGCATACCAGTCCTTCTCAAACTCTTTCAAAAGATTGAAGAGGAGAAAGGCCTCCCAAACTCATTTTATGAAGCTACCATCACCCTGATACCAAAACCAAAGAGACTACCAAAAAAGAAAATTACAGGCCAATATCGTTGATGAACATAGAAGCAAAAATCCTCAACAAAATATAAGCAAACAAAATCCAACAGTACATAAAAAAGAATATACACCATAATTAAGGTGGATTAATCCCAGGGAAAAAAAAGATGGTCCAGAATTCTCAAATCAATCAATGTGATACATCACATCCAAAAACAAAGCACAAAAACCACATGATCATCTCAATAGATGCAGAAAAAGCATTTGATAGAATTCAACATCCATTTATGATAAAAACTCTTGCCAAAGTGGGCATAGAGGGAACATATTTCAACATAATAAAAGCTATTTATGACAAACCTATAACCAGCATAATACTCTATGGTGAAAAGCTAGAAGAATTCCCACTAAAATCTGGAACAAGACAAGGATGCCTACACTCACCACTTCTATTCAACGTGGTCTTGGAAGTCCTAGCCACAGAAATCAGGCAAGAAGAAGAAATAAAAGGGATCCAAATTGGAAGAGAAGAAGTAAAATGGTCACTATATTTGGGTGACATGATTCCATATATAGAAAACCCCAAAGGCTCCACACAAAAACTACTAGAGCTGTTAAAAGAATTTGGCAAGGTGACAGGATACAAGACTAACATACAAAAATCAGTTTCATTTCCTTACACTAACAATGAATTAGCAGGAAAAGAAAGTAAAGAAACAATCCCTTTTAAAATTGCATCCAAACCAATAAAATACTTAAAAATGAATCTGACCAAGGAAGTGAAAGACTTATACATGGGGAACTACAAAACACTGACTAAGGAAATTAAAGATGACTTAAGGAAGTGGAAATCTTTCACATGTTCTTGGATTGGAAGAATTAATATTGCTAAATAGGTCATACTACCCAAAGCAATCTACAGATTGAATGTAATCCTTATCAAATTACCCAGTACATTTTTCACAGAATTAGAACAAATAATCCTAAAATTTATATGGAATCACAAAAGAACCAGAATTGCCATAGCATTCCTGAAGAAAAAGAATGAAGCTGGAGGAATAACCCTCCCAGACTTCAGACAATACTACAGAGGTACAGTAATCAAAATAAATAGTATTGTTACAAATAGATTGAACCTTCCCTCCATTAGACCCTCCCCAAATCATTCAACCAAAGCTCAAATCCTATACTAGTTTCTTTTAAACATCCTCTTACTGACACAACCCACGAGTCTCCATGGTGTGTGTTCTCCCTTGTTATAACTTGTTTAATTACAGCTATTTTTTGGGAGATCTTTGGCTGGAGGACATTGACACCTTAACCTACTGAATTTGCTTGATGCTTTGGATGAAGATCAGTTGACTGTGAATGTGGGTCTATTATTTTCCATTTATCTGTTTGTCTACTCTTACTGCATTCCCACCAGCAATGTAGGAGGGTTCCCTTTTCTCCACACCTTCACCAGTATTTATCATTCATGGATGTTTGAATAATGGCCATTCTGACTGGTGTGAGGTGATACCTCATTGTAGGTTTGATTTGCATTTCTCTGATAATGAGCGATATTGAGCATTTTTTCATGTATCTATTGACCATTTGTATGTCTTCACTGGAGAATTGCTTGTTTAGGTCTTCTGCACTTTTTTGGATTGGGTTATTTAGTTTTTTTGTTATTAAGTTGTATGAGCTGTTTATATATTCTGGAGATTAAGCCTCTGTCAGTTGCATGATTTACAAATATTTTCTCCCATTCTGTAGGTTGTCTTTTTGTATTGCATGTTTCCTTTGCTGTGCAAAAGCTGATAAGTTCATTTAGGTCCCATTTGTTAAATTTTGCTTTTATTTCTATTGCCTTGGTAGACTGCCCTAGGAAAACATTGCTAAGATTTATGTCAGAGGATGTTTTGCCTATGTTCTCTTCTAGGAGGTTTATGGTGTCTTGTCTTATTTTTAAGTCTTTAAGCTATTTTGAGTTTATTATTATGTGTAGTGTGAGGGAATGTTGTAGCTTCATTGATTTACATGCTGCTATCCAGTTTTCCCATCACCACTTGCTGAAGAGACTGTCTTTTCTCCACTGTGTATTCTTGTCTCTGCTGAAGATTAATTGACTGTAGGTCTGTGGGTTTATTTCTGGGCTCTCCATTCTTTTCCATTGATCCATATGTCTGTTTTTATGCCAATACCACATTGTTGTGATTACTGTAGCTCCGTAGTATTATCTGAAGTGTAGAGTGTTTATTCCTTCAGCTTCATTCTTTTTCTTCAATATTACTTTGGCAATTCTGGGTCTTTTGTGATTCCATATAAATCTTGATTGTTTGTTTCAGTTGTGTAAAAAAAATGTCTTGGGTAATCTGATAGGGATTTCATTAAGTCTGAAGATTGCCTTGGACAGTATGGCCATTTTAACGATATTGATTTTTCTAATTCAAGACCATGGGCTATCTTTCCATTTCTTTAAGTCATGTTTAATTTTCTTAATCAGTGTTTTGTAGTTCCCCATGTATAAGCCTGTCACCTCCTTGGTCAGATTCATTTTTAAGTATTTTATTGGTTTGGATGCAATTTTAAAAGGGATTGTTTCTTTACTTTCTTTTCCTGCTAATTCATTGTTAGTGTAAGGAAATGAAACTGATTTTTGTATGTTAGTCTTGTATCCTGTCACCTTGCCAAATTCTTTTATCAGCTCTAGTAGTTTTTGTGTGGAGCCTTTGGGGTTTTCTATATATGGAATCATGTCACCCAAATATAGTGACCATTTTACTTCTTCTCTTCCAATTTGGATCCCTTTTATTTCTTCTTCTTGCCTGATTTCTGTGGCTAGGACTTCCAAGACCACGTTGAATAGAAGTGGTGAGTGTAGGCATCCTTGTCTTGTTCCAGATTTTAGTGGGAATTCTTCTAGCTTTTCACCATAGAGTATTATGCTGGTTATAGGTTTGTCATAAATAGCTTTTATTATGTTGAAATATGTTCCCTCTATGCCCACTTTGGCAAGAGTTTTTATCATAAATGGATGTTGAATTCTATCAAATGCTTTTTCTGCATCTATTGAGATGATCATGTGGTTTTTGTGCTTTGTTTTTGGATGTGATGTATCACATTGATTGATTTGAGAATTCTGGACCATCTTTTTTTTCCCTGGGATTAATCCACCTTAATTATGGTGTATATTCTTTTTTATGTACTGTTGGATTTTGTTTGCTTATATTTTGTTGAGGATTTTTGCTTCTATGTTCATCAACGATATTGGCCTGTAATTTTCTTTTTTGGTAGTCTCTTTGGTTTTGGTATCAGGGTGATGGTAGCTTCATAAAATGAGTTTGGGAGGCCTTTCTCCTCTTCAATCTTTTGGAAGAGTTAGAGAAGGATTGGAATGAGCTCTTCTTTGTATGTTTGATAATCCCCAGTGAGGCCATCGGATCCCGGACTTTTGTTTGCAGGAGGTTTTTTATTGCTGATTCTATTTCACTTCTAGTGATTGGTCTGTTCATGTGATCTATTTCTTCTTCATTCAGTTTTGGTGGACTGTAAGTTTCTGGAAACTTGTCCATTTCTTCTAAGTTGTCCAGTTTTTTGCCATATAGTTGTTCATAGTATTCTTTTATGATTTTTTGTATTTCTGTGGTGTTGTTTGTAATCTCTCCACTTTAATTTTTATTTTGTTTATTTGTGTGCTCTCTTCTTCTTGGTAAGCCTAGCCAGAGGTTTGTCAATTTTGCTTACTCTTTCAAAAAACCAGCTCTTGGTATGATCGATTTTTTTTCTATTTTTTTAAATCTCTGTTTTATTTATTTCCTCCCTGATCTTTATTATTTTTTTCCTTCTGCTGACTTTGTATTTTGTTTGCCCTTCTTCTTCTAATTCTTTTAGGTAGTAGGTTAGGTTGTTTATTTGAGATTATTCTCATTTTTTGAGGAAGGCCTTTATCACTATGAACCTCCCCTCTTAAGACTGCTTTTTCTGCATCTGGTAGATTATGTGTCATTGTGTTTTCATTGTTATTTGTCTCAAGATATTTTTTAATTTCTTCTTTGATTTCATCTTTGACCCATTGGTTTTTTAGTAGCATGTTGTGTAGCTTCCATGCTGTTGGTTTTCTCACCTTTGTTTCTCTGTGGTTGATTTCTAGTTTCATGCCATTGTGTTCAGAAAAGATGCTTGGAATAATTTCTATCCTCTTAAGTTTTTTTGAAGCTTCTTTTGTCCCTGAGTACATGGTCTATCCTAAGGAATGTTCCATGAGCAGTTGAAAATAATGTATAGTCTCTTTTGGGGGAATGTAATGTTCTAAAAATGTCAACCAAACCCAGTTCTTCTATTGTGTCATTTAGTCTCTCCATTGCCTTATTGATTTTCTGTCTGGAAGACCTGTCCAACGATATTAGTAGTGTGTTAAAGTCTCCTACTATGATTGTATTCTCATCAATTTCTCCCTTTATGTCTGTTAGTATTTGTTTTATATATTTAGGTGCTCCTATATTTGGTGCATATTTGTTAACGAGTGTAATATCTTCATGTTTTATTCCTCATTTGATCATTATATAGTGTCCTTTATCTCTCTTTATGGCCTTGGTTTTAAAGTCTATTTTGTCTTGTATGAATATTGCTACTCCCGGTTTCTTGTCATTTCCATTTGCATGAAATTCATTTTTCCATCCTTTCACTTTCCATGTACGTGTGTCCTTCACTCTAAAGTGTGTCTCTTGTAGACAGCATATGGTAAGCTTTTGTTTTATTATCGAATATGCCACACTATGTATTTTGATTGGAGCATTTATTCCATTGACAGTTATAGTAATTATTGATAGATGTGTGTTTATAGTCATTTTGAACTTTGTTTTACAGTTGATTTCGTATTTCTTCTTTGTTCCTTTTTCTTTTTGTGGTTTGATAATTTTCCTTTTTACTAGCTTGCTTTCTTTTTAGGTTTTGTGACTCTATTGTATGCTTTTAATTTGTGGTTACCCTGGTTTCAAGTATGCTTACCCCTTACTATATCTGTTTGCTTTAGACTGATAGTTATGTAGGCTCAAACACATCCTAAAAAGAACAAAGAAAAAAAAAGAAGACAGAAAAAAAGTCTATATTTTCTTGCTCCCCTCTCCCAACTTTTATGATTTTGATGTTCTTCATACTTATTTATTTATTCACATCTTCATGTTTATTCTATTCCAATTCACTGTAGTTATCACATTTGTAATTATGGTTTTCTCATTTTTATATCTTCCTGTTTCTTTTCTATTAAGAGTAGACCTTTCAATAGTTCTTTTAGCATAGGTTTAATTTTGCTGAGTTATTTTAGTTTGTACTTGTCTGTGAAATTCTTTATCTCTCCTTCTACTCTAATGGACAGTCTTGCAGCATAGAGTATCCTAGGTTTCAGCTTTTGCTCATTCAGGACTTTAAATATATCTTGCCACTCCCTTCTGCCCTGTAGTGTTTGTGTAGAGAAATCAGCTGAAAGCCTCATGGGGGTTCCCTTGTAACTCACTCTTTGTTTTTCTCTTGCTGTCTTTAGGATCATTTCTTTATCCTTAAATATCGTCATCTTGATTATGATATGTCTTGGTGTGGGTCTGTTTGGGTTCTTCTTGTTTGGGTCCTCTGAACTTCCTGTACTTGGATATCTGATTCCTTCTTTAGGTTTGGGAAGTTTTCAGTCATGATTTCTTCAAATACCTTTTCAATCCCCTTTAATCTTTCTTCCCCTTCTGGAACCCTTATTATGTGTAGATTGGCATGCTTTATATTATCCCTTAGGTACCTTTTATTTTTTTCTTTGGTTTATTATTTGCATTTCTCTCAGCTGTTCTGATTAGATGCTTTCTGTTTTCCTGTCTTCTAGGTCACTTATTCATTCCTCTACATTATCTAGTCTGCTTTTGTACAGCCTTTAGATCAGCTCTCTTCTCAGCCAAAGAGTTTACCAGTTCTACTTGGTTCTTCTTTATAGCTTCAATTTCATTTTTGATATATTTTATATCTCTAAACACCATTTCTTTTAGTTCCTTCAGTATTTTGATCACTCTTTTTTTGAAATCTTGATCTAGTAGGCCATCAATGTCTATTTCATTGATTGTTCTTCAGGGGATTTCTCTTATTCATTTAATTGGGAGTGGTTCCTCTGCTTCATCTTGCTCATATCTCTGTGGCACTGTGGCTTGTGGAGTATCATTTATCTATTATGGTCCTCAAGGAGTTTATTTATTTATCTATCTAAAGCCTATGCAAGAATAAAACTTTTTAAAAAGAGAGAGAGAATTTTAAAAGAAGGGAGAAAAAAAGATTTGAAAACAGTGTGTAATCAATTACAGAAGAAGTAGTTGAAGCAGAATAGCTGTTGAGTTGAGACGTCTTTTAAAAACCTTAAAAATGTAGAAAAGAACAAAAAAAATTGAAATCTGGGTATAATCAATAAAAGGAGATCGAAACCAAGAGAAATAAAAATGAAATGAGGTGGATTTTTAAAAACAATAGTAATAAAAATATTTTAAACAAAAAATTTTAAAGGGAATAAACCTGGAGTCATATACAATTGTTTAAAAATTAAAAAGGTAATAGAAAATATAACAGATTAAAAAAAGAATAAAAGAGGGGAAAAAGTGTGGGATATGTGTTCTCGTGGAGACTGTGCACTTTTAATGATTTTGAGAGGTCTTTCTGTCCTCACCCTGCTTCATGAACTCAGCTTGCTGCTTCAAGAGGACCTCCATTGGCACCCCTGGTCTGTGTTGCTCCCAGTGCAGGTCGGCAAGCAGATCACGACCCCTCCCCACACTGCAGGCAGGCGTTGTGCTCTTACACCGTGGGCAGGTGGGTCATGCTCCCTCCCGATGCTGCCATTCCACAGGGTAGGTGGGCAGATTACTCCCCCTCCCAACAGCATAGTAGGCGGCTAGTCACCCCACCTCCTGATGCCATGGTCAGATGCTGTGCTAAGGTAAGGTAGGTGGGCAGGTCACGCCCCTTCCCATCACCATGGTCAGGTGCTGTGCTCCTGCTGGGAAGACAAGTGGCCACCAGCCCTCTCCTGGTACTGGTTGCTCCCCTGCTCTGTGCAGCTGCCTGCTCCACATCAAGTCTACACCCCATAGGCAGGCTCGAGGAAGATGGCAGAACAGGCCCGCCCCTGTTCCATGCCAGAACTCAGCTCCTTGTTCTTTTGTCTTGGCAGCACGAGTTCCCAGAGGTACCAGGGAAGAACGATCTTATCTGCCTCGGGCTGGAAACAAGTCTCCATCTCACCTTTGAGGCTGCTAAGCTCTTAGGTAAGGATTCAGATTTCGTCCCCACCCCCACCTGGGTTCTAAGCACTGGAGGATATGGTGGCTGTGCCTAAGCCCCACCTCTCTTCTCCCGAAAACCCTTGGCGGGTTTTCAGAGGTAGGGGTTATGGCACCCTTCCCCCCAGGGCACATCAGCCATGGGTTTTTTTCTCATATTTTATGGAGGGTCCAGGTTGTTTTGCCCTGTCTACCCACTCATCCATGGCACACAGCACCCTGCAGTCCCCCAGGGTTGCCTCGGTGCAGCCTGCCCCAGTCCTCCACCTGGCTCGGGCAGCCTGTCCTGTCCCCCACCTGCCACTTTGCTTCTAGGGCTGGGGTTTCCGGGGACCCTCTGTGCCCATTTAACTTAGTTCTTTTGGTCAAGTGCTACTCCATACAGATCCGAGCCTTGGAGATCCCCCTCTGTCCCGCTGACCTCTCCGTTGGAGATGGGGAGAGCCTGCAAGTGTGTGCTATTCCTCCTTTGCTGCTCCCTCCCTGCAGGACCTGTCCTGCACTGTTTTTCATTTTCTTCTCTCTTTTTTCGTTTTCTCCTACCAGATTCGTGGCATCTTTATCTTTCAAAGAGGGTGATGTTCTATCGGAGTTCAGCAGGTGCTCTGGTTGGCTGGGTGGGTCCGTGGATGTGAGTTTTAGTGTATTTCTGGGAGAGGGTGAGCTAAGAGCATACTACTCTGCCATCTTGGCTAATCCTACAACAAAATTTAACTGATCTGAAGATAGAGTTAGAATCCAAGCAAGAGGAAGAGACATTTCAGAAAATGGAATAGATCAAAGTGAAATAACTAATCAAGATCAAGGTAAAATACTTGAGTCTTTGTAAGCCCAAATTGTATACTTCTGTCATTTTTAGAGGATAACATAGACTAGGGGAGGGAAGCATGGCTCTCTTGGTGGTATGTTTGATTTGATAGAAGTTGTCAGTCTTTATGACAGTCTGCTGTCTTGACTGCTCTTTTTGTCTATTCTGCTGATAGTCAATTTACCCAGAGTTGGTTGAATGAGAATATTTTAATATCTTGTACACAAAGTATATAATATTTTATTATTCCAAATACTGTTATAATGAGTGTACTGTACATAAAATTCTGATTAGTCTCTGAATTTTTCCTTAGGATTAATTTGCAGAGCTTATGCTACCTTTACATATTGCCAAACTCTACTGCAGGTTCTTCTTTTTATGACCAACTTCAAAAAGCTTCTACATAATTAATTTTCCTCAAACCAGGCATAGTCATGAGAACATTACAAGAAGGGAAATTACAAATCAGTCCCTATCATCAAAATTATAGAATAGATAAACAAGATTATACTGTATAGCACAGGGAATCACAGAGGAAAAAATGTGACAATGAGTGTGTATATGTCCATATATGACTGAAAAATTGTGCTGAACACTAGAATTTGACACAACATTGTAAAATGATTATAAATCAATAAAAATGTTTAAAAAAAATAAAGGATAATACATCATGGCTAAAAGGGTAATTTCCCAGAAGGCAAGTGTGGTTTAGCATTGGAAAACCTATCAGCATGATTCCTACATTCACTAAAGAAGAAAAACCGTACGGTAATTTCAATAAGTACAGAAAAATAATTCGACAAGTTCAATAGCCATTCATGATTTATTTTCAAGAAACTCTTTTACAACTAAGGAACAAAAGGAAATTATTTATTCCAATAAAGATTACATCCAAAAATCTACAGCAAAATCATAACTAATGGTGAATTACTGGAAGTGTTCTTCCTGAGATTTGGAATGGTGGGAGTGGTACAATATACTGACATGTGTAGGTACTGAAGTTAAGCAAGAAAAATAAATTATATTGAAAAAGAAGGAATTAAAATGTCCTCATTCATAGATGACATAATTGTGTACATATGCAATTCAAAAGAACCTATAAACTCTTAGAATACATGAGTTTAGCAATGTCACAGGATACAGGGTTGATATATAAAGACCAATCATTTCAGCAATAAACAAATATTTGGGAAAAAATTAAAACCATACCATATACAATAGCATAAAAAAGAACAAATACAAAAGAATTAGTATAATGGAAAAAGTATGAGATCTCTGTACAGTAAAAAATGAAGTATTATCCAGAAAAAAATAAGAATTTGCAAATAAATGCCATGTTCTTGGATTTGAAGTATTAGTATTGTAAAGATGTAAATATTCCCGAAATTTTCTCTGCACATTCTATACAATCCCAATTAAAATTATAGCAGATTTTTTTGGTGGAAATCAGTTAGACAATTCTAAAATGGACTTAGAAATACAAATAAAGAAGAGCCGAGACAATCTTGAAGAATAACAAAGCTGAAAGACACACTACCAGACAACAAAACTTATTAGAAAACTGTAGTAAACAAGAGACTGTGTGATGGTAGAAGAATAAATACTAGACCAAATGAATAGGCTAGAGAGTTCAGAAACTCATGTATGCATGTATGATCACTTCATTTATGACAAGGTATTATTTCATTGCAGTGGGGAAAAGAGTCTTTCTAATTGTGATTTGTCCATTCAATGTTGTTATGGAAAGAAAAGTAAATCTTTTATTCTACCTAATGTACAAAATAATCAATACCAGAAGTAGTTCAAATCTAAATGTGAAAAGTTAAATAATAATGACTCTAGAGGAAAACATAGAAGAAAGTTTCCATAACTTGGAATATCAAATTTTGATTTTTTTCTATTTCAATTATTTATTTTTAAAATTTTAACACTATAGCAGCACTATTTACAATAGCCAAGACATGGAAACAGCCTAAATGTCCATCAGCAGATGACTGGATAAAGAAGATGTGGTATATTTATACAATGGAATACTATTCAGCCATAAAAACTGACAACATAACACCATTTGCAGCAACATCAATGTTACTGGAGAATGTCATTCTAAGTGAAGTAAGCCAGAAAGAGAAAGAAAAAATACCATATGA
Organism: Camelus dromedarius; assembly: GCF_036321535.1. Classification (NCBI taxonomy): domain Eukaryota; kingdom Metazoa; phylum Chordata; class Mammalia; order Artiodactyla; family Camelidae; genus Camelus; species Camelus dromedarius. The sequence continues at coordinate 17,539 of NW_026989831.1, forward strand.
GATTGCTCATATGCAGAATCTTAAAAAACAAACAAACAAACAAACAAAACATAAATACAAATCAGAAACAGACTTATAGACATAGAATACAAACCTGTGGTTGCCAGGGGGATGGGGGGGTGGGAAGGGACTGGGATTTCAAAATGTAGAATAAATAAACAAGATTGTACTGTGTAGCACAGGGAAATATAAACAGGATCTTGTGGTGGCTCACAGTAAAAGAGAATGTGACAAAGAATGTATGCATATTCATGTATAACTGAAAAATTGTGCTCTACACTGGAAGTTGACACAACATTGTAAAATGACTATAACTCAATCTAAAAAAAATTTAACACTAATTTAACTTACAGAAAAGTCACAAGGACAACACAAAAAATTCCTATATGCATGTTTTGCAGTTTTCCAAATATTAATATTGTATCATTTTCTGTGTCTTCTATCTCACTAATTCTCTATATATCTATCCATATAATTCTTTTCTGAAATCTTTGAGAATGAGTTGCAGACATAAAATATCTTTACCTCTAAATACTTTATTGTGTATTTCCTTAAAATCCAGGAAATACTATTTTGCAATCACAGCTCAATTATCAAAATCAGAAAACTAATACTGATATAGTATCATCTAATATATAGAGCTTGTATGTTATGAATTAAAATGAATCTTCTTTTTACAGCTTCTGGATTTTCAGTCTTAGAAAGTCTTTCACAAACATATTAAAGAGGAATTTATTTACATTCTTCTGGTATTTGTATAATTTCATTTTTCACATGTACATCCTTGTTCTATTTGGAATTTATTCTTGTATGCACCTTCAGGTATGAATCTAATTTTCTCTTTTTCCAAATGACAAAACCAGTTATCACAATACAACTTAATAAACAGTTTATCTTTTATCAAGTCATTGTTGTAAATGGCATTATTTTATTCTTTTTATGGCTGAGTAGTATTCCATTGTGTGTGTATATGTATGTGTGTGTTGGTGTGTGTATATATATTTTATATATATTTATATATATACACACACCACATCTTCTTTACCTAGTCATCTGTTGATGAACATTTAGATTGTTCCCATGTCTTGGCTATTGTAAATAGTGCTGCTATGAACATTGGGGTGCATGTGTTTTCTCAAATTATATTTTTCTCTGGATGTATGTCCGGGGGGGTTCCTTTTTCTCCACACCCTCTCCAACATTTATCGTTTGTGGACTTTTGAATGATGGCCATTCTGACTGGTGTGAGGTGATATCTCATTGTAGTTTTGATTTGCAGTTCTCTAACAATTAGTGATGTTGAGCATCTTTTTGTGTGCCTGTTGGCCATCTGGATGTATTCTTTGGAGAGATGTCTATTTAGGTCTTCTGCCCATTTTTTGTTTGGGTTGCTTCTCTTTTTGTATATTCACAAATTAGTCTCTTGTCAGTCAAATCATTTGCAAATGTTTTCTTCCATTCTGTAGACTGTCTTTTCACTGTGTTGATGGTTTCTTTTGCTGTGCAAAAGCTTCTAATTAGGTCTCATTTGTTTATTTTTGTTTTTATTTCTTTTGCCTTGGGAGACTGATCTAAGAAAATAATGCTACAATTTATATCAAAGAATGTTTCGCCTATGTTCTCTTCTAGAATTTTTATGGTGTTATGTCTTACTTTTAGGTCTTCAAACCATTTTGTGTTTATTTTTGTGTGTGGTGTGAGGAAATGTTCTAGTTTCCTTGATTCTCATGTAGCTGTCCAGCTTTCCCAACACCACTTGTTGAAGACATTTTCTTTTCTCAATTTTATATTCTTGCCTCCTTTGTCATAGGTTAATTGACCATAGGTGGATGTGAGTTTATTTCTGTGTTTTCTACTCTGTTCCATTGATACATATGTCTGGTTTGAGCCAATACCATTCTGTCTTGATTACTGTAGCATTGTAGTATAGCCTGAAGCCTGGAAGGTGGATGTGAGTTTATTTCTGTGTTTTCTACTCTGTTCCATTGATCCATATGTCTGGTTTGAGCCAATACCATTCTGTCTTGATTACTGTAGCATTGTAGTATAGCCTGAAGCCTGGAAGAGTTATACCTCCAGCTTTGTTCTTTTTTCTCAGGATTGCTTTGGTAATTCTGGGTCATTTCTGGTTCCGTATAAATGTTAAGATTATTTGTTCTGTTTCTGTTAAAAAATGTCATGGGTATTTTTATAGGGATTGTATTGAATCTATAGATTGCTTTAGGTAGTATGGCCATTTAAACAATATTAATTCTTCCAGTCTGAGATTATGGAATATCTAACCATTTCTTTGAGTCATCTTCAATTTCCTTTATCAATATTTTATAGTTTTCAGCATATAGTCTTTCCTATGTGTCAATCTGAATGGCTCAAAAGAAAAAATATTTAATGAGATTGTGAGGAAATTTGAATTGTAATACACAGCTGATGAGAATATAAATTCATATGACTATTTTGGAAATTTCTTTGGTATCATATAATAAAGCTGAACATATGCAATGTTCTATGACCTAGCACTTCTACGTCTAGTTAAATACTTAGGGAAATCCATACACATGAGTATTAAAAATATGTACAAAATTGTCTGTACGACACAGTATGTAATGTCCCAGATAAAAATTACTTAAATGTCCATAATAACTATAATTAATGAGTAAATTATGCTCTAGTCATATGATGGAATATAGTGTAACAATATAATGACTGGATAACTACCAGACCCAGAGCATGGATAAAACACATGAAAATGATGTTGATTGCCAAAACTAAGCACAAAAGACCTACACCATACTATTCCATTTATATAAATTTAAAATCAGACAAAACTAGACCATGCTCTGAAGGTGGGGATTATGGTTACTTTGGCAGATGAGGGATTAGGATGACTGGAAAGTGGCAAAGAGGGCCCTGTAGGGAGTTATATAATATACTACCATTTGATCTGAGTGAGGTTTACCTAGGTATGTTTGCTTTCTGAAATTTTATGGAGCAGTACATACATAATTTCTGTATTTTTCCATATGTATATTATACTTTAATGAAGAAGTGTACATGAAAAAACCTGGGAGATGTAGGAGGGCATAGCAGGAAGTACAATGGGTTTATCCTCCTTAAATATGATCTTCCAAAGCAGGGAATTTCTCAATTCTGCCAGAACTTAAACATGCCATTACAAATAATTGCTGTTTCAAATCTGTATTGTTTTTGAAATTATTTTTCCTTAACATTGGAGGAAACTTCCAAGAACTAATCTCTCTTCATTTAAAGAAATCCTTTTACCAAAGATTCACCTCTTTCTTGTTTCCTTTCCTTTATCTTATCATAATCTAATAAAATCAAATCTAATACTTTTTAATTTCAATACCATGTATGATATAAACTCATCCTTATAAAATCATTTCTGTAAAGTTAGCTCCCTTTCTGGTTATCCACCTTTAAGCCTATCAATTTATTTCATAAGTCAAAAGAAAGATGTTTGTATGTAATGACTTTGAACAAATGTTAGAACTAACTAATTCTGAACACTGCAATTTGATATAATTATTGTACCTGCCTTCGTATTTTCTTACAGTGCTTGATTCCTTAACAATATATATGTTTTAATAAATTTAGAAAGTAGTTTTCTTTTGCTTATTAATTCACGTAAACCTCACCCTGTTATATCATGAAAATATAGCTGTATGTGGTCAACTAAACCATGTAATCAATTTACATGATGATTACATTTTAAAACAGTCAGCATGTGTGTACTAAATTTTGTTGCTTCTTTATTTTCTAATGAAAATTCTCTTCTGTGAATTCACATTTGTTTTTCTCAATAGGCCCACATTTTAAAGTTTCCAGAATCGATATACCTGAGATTTTTAACAGCAAAATCAACTTTTACACATAACTTACTTTTTCTATGCTCAAATCAGTTTCTTCCATGGTTCTAGGTCACTGGGGCTGTGGACAGGCGTCTCTCTCTACTCCAGGGAAAACCCCCTTCTCCCAAGCCCTTTCCTCACTCCTCCCTTAGAGGGAAGACTGACATGAAGGACCAGGTTCCAGAGCACTGTGAGCAGGACCACTGTGCACTATGAGTGTGGGTGCGAGGGGACACCCATGCATGGAGGACATGTCCACACCCTTCTCTCTTACCATGCTAAGAAGTAGGTAAGCTGAGTCCATGCCTACTGATGATGTCCAGGTGCTGCTCCATCACTCTGTCTTCCTTCCTTCTCACTGGAGATTTCAGCCTCTATCACCCTTGCACACTAGAGGTTAGCTGATGGTGAGAGATAGAATTAGAGTCAAAGACATCCTGCTTCATTCTTGAGCCCAAGCCTGTTCTTCACCCCACCTTGACAAGAAGGCTCTACACTGAGGAGCACTGGGAACTGGCCCGGTGAACGATGTCCCAGGTTCTTATGTGTATGTCTCCTTCAGGCAAAGCCCTGGGAGAGGGCAGATTGGCAGTGTAGGGTAGGAGGAGGGTATTGCTGTGTCCTCTGACCAAATACTGGTCCCACACTGTCAGATCCTCACCAGCAACTCCACACCTCCACATGTCTCTCACTCTACTGCAGATGGTGAACCCATGTACCCAAATGTCATAACCCACACTGAAATGGCACATGGACCCACTGAAATAGACATGCCCTCAGGTGTTACCATGCTCTCATCCAGAGGCCAGTACTTGTGCTTGTGGACTTGCTGATGGACTCAATTCATGAAAAGATAACATAAATGTCCATTGATAGCTTAGGGCCTCCTGAAGTCCAGTGGTTCCCCCACGCATGCTTTCCATCAGGGGCTCATGCACCAATGTGAGGTACCACGAAGCCAGTGCTCTTGTCCTTAAACTGACCCTACTTCAAGCATGGAAGCATGGAGTCCTTGTTTAGACCTCATGTTATCTCTCAGCACTTTGGCCTTGACATTCAGATTGTCCAAATTGTAAACATATTTCATGGTTGTCTCACTGGCTGCTGCTGTTTCTGTTAGAATTGGCCACTTCCAGTCATAGTTAGTAACTACATCCACATATCTAAGTAATTATTGTCTTTCCTTGCCCAGAATTTATTTTATGTACCTTATCTTTTATAATTGCTTTGAAATAGACAACACATATCACTACTATTCTTTTAAGAAACAACTTTCAGCTATCACTAAGTTATATATTTAAAATTTTCTTCTTTCATAGAGGTTTCCCAGATGTCTGGCAGCATCACTATCACCCATGTCAACTATGAATAGAGTCAAAATGGAATGAGACAAATTTCTGTTGGGTGATCAGTTTCCAAATATGCCTCTACATGAGCAGGTGGAGTCTGCTCTATAGTCTCTATAATCCATCTAAACTGCATGTTCCACAACACTTTCTGCAACACTGGAAAATCAATTCTCTGTTCCCATAGGCCTGGTCATGCCCACATTCCCCTGCCATCCCAAAATAAATTCTCTACTGAGATCACATCCATATCACATGGTGCTATCACTCAAATTGAGCCCTACTGAAAAAAATGGTTATACACAATGTACTCCCTAATGCATACTTAGGAAAGGGGAATGAAAGTCGTCATGTCAAAGTTAAGATTGATGTGGTAAAGTGGTTTCAGAATGGGAGACATTTTTTATTTCAGTTCATCTGAATATTAACTATTGTAGATAAAAATACTCAGTAAAAGACCGTATTAACAAAACTGGATCACGGTGAATTATAACACAATACATAACTTGAGAAACATTAACAAAATTTGCAACTTTTTTTTACACTCATCTTGGTGTTTTATGGTCATAGTTGACAACATTTATTTGCGCCAGGGAACTAACTTTTTCATGGCTCCTGAGTGTAAGTTTCCTATTTAATAGATTTATTTTTATCTAACAAATTAAAAATACCAACATGAGTAATTTTGCTAGGAAAGAGAATTAGGCAGCATCCCAGTGTCCTAGAAAGGAGCAGAGGTACTTTCTCCAAACATATTTAAAGAATTTCCAAGAGAAACTTTTCAGCAATGACAAATGCAGCAGTTTATACTAGTCACTATGTGAGAGAGAAGGCCTCCATAACTCATCTGTTCTTTTTTTTCTTTTTATTGTGGGTTTTTTTTTTGTAACGGCAAAAGATTTTTTCTATTTTTTAATTGAAGTATAGTTGATGTACAATATTATATAAGTTACAGGTGTACAATATATTGATTCACAATTTTAAATGTATACTCTTTATAGTTATTATAAAGTATTAGCTACATCCCCTGTGCTGTACAATATATCCTTGTAGCTTATTTTATACATAATAGATTACACCTCTTACTCCCCTATCCCTATCTTGCCCCTTCTACCTTCTCTCTCCCCTCTGGTAACCACTAGTCTGTTCTTTATACCTGTGGGTCTGCTTCTTTTTTAGTGTATTCACTAGTTTGTTCTATTTTTGAGATTCCATATATAAGTGGCAGCATACAATATATGTCTTTCTCTGTCTGACTTATTTTACTAAGAGTAATACCCTGTAGGTCCATCCACATTGTTGCAAATGACAGAATTTCATTCTTTTTATAGCTCTGTAATATTCTATTATATATATATAAATAACATATATATATATATATACACACATATAACAACTTCCTTATTCCTTATATTTGGGGGGAAGGAGGGGTAGACCTGACAACAGTCCTACAAACAGGGCAGGCTTCATGGGACTGTGACTGTTGCAGATACATAGGACCTCATGCTTAGAAAAACCCTGATTTTGATTTAATGTTTTGATATCACTATCTTGAAATTCTTAGTAATTTTTAAATTTTTCTTAATTTTTAATTTTTATACAATTTTTGGGGGTTACTTTCCATTTACAGTTATTACAAAGTATTGGCTGTATTCCCCATGTTGTACAATACATTCCTGACCTAATCTTACACCCAATAGTTTGTACCTCCCACTCCCTGCCCTTTATTACCCCTCCCGTCTGGTAACCACTGGTTTGTTCTCTATATCTGAATCTGCTTGGTTTTTTTTTGTAATGTTCACCATTTTGTTGTAATTTTTAGATTCCACATATAAGCAATATCATACAGTATTTATCTTTCTCTCTCTGAATTATTTCACTTACCATAATATCCTCCAAGTCTATTTTTGTTGCTCCAAATGGCATTATTTTATTCTTTTTTATGGCTGAGTAGTATTCAGCCATACCAGTATACCACATCTTCTTTATCCATTCATTTGTTGATGGAGACTTACATTGTTTCCATATCTTGGCAATTGTAACTAATGCTGCTATAAACATTGGTGCATGTATCTTTTCAAATTAGTGTTTTTGGGTTTTTTGGATATATACCCAGGAGTGTGATTGCTCAATCATATGGTAGTTCAACTTTTAGATTTTTGAGAAGCCTCCATATTCTTTTCCACAGTGGCTACAACAGTGTGCATTCCCACCAACAGTGTATGAGGGTTCCCTTTTCTCCACATCCTTTCCAACATTCCTTATTTGTGTTCTTTTTGTGATAGCCATTCCGACAAGTGTGAGGTGATATCTTACTGTGGTTTTGATTTGCATTTCCCTGATGATTAGACTAGAAGAAATGGACAAATTCTTAGAAATGTACAATCACCCAAGAATGAGCCAGGAACAAATAGAAAATATGAGCAGACCAATTACCAGTCCTGAAATTGAATCAGTAATTTAAAAACTCCTAACAAACAAATGTCCAGGACCAGATGGTTTCACAAGTGAATTCTACCAAACATTTAGAGAAGGGTTAACACCTATCCTTCTGAAACTATTCCAAAAAATTGCAGAGGAAAGAACACTTCCAAACTCATTCTTTGAGGCCACCATCACCTTGATACCAAAACCAGAAAAAGATATCACAAAAAGAAAGTTACAAGCCGATATCACTGATGAACATGGATGCAAAAATCCTCAACAAAGTATTAGCAAACTGAATTCAACAATACATTAAAAGATAACATACCATGGTCAAGTGGGATTTATCCCAGGGATATAAGAATTTTTCAATATCCACAAATCAGTCAATGTGATTCACCACATTAACAAATTAGAGAATAAAAACCATATGATCATCTCAATAGATGCAGGAAAGGCATTTGATAAAATTCAAAATCCGTTTATACAAAAAACTCTCCAGAAAGTGGACATAGAGGGAACATACCTCAACATCAAAAAGACCATATATTCCAAACCTACAACTAACGTCATACTCAATTGTGAAACACTGAAAGCATTTCCCCTAAGATAAGGAAAAGGAAAAGGATGCCTACTCTCACCACTTTTATTTAACATAATATTGGAAGTCCTAACCACAGTAATCAAACAAGAAAAAAATAAAAGGAATCCAAATTGGAAAGGAAGAAGTAAAATTGTCTGTTCTTTATAGTGCTTTCATTGGGAAATTTCTAAAAACGTACTCCTGTCAAAATATTTTGAACCATCAACTACGTGATAAAGTTTAAACTCTTTGCCATGTGGCTTTTTAAAACATAGACTTTACATATCAGAGAAGTTTTAGTTTCATAGCAAAATTGAGTGAAAAGTACAAAGATTTCCCACTTACCTCCTGACCCCACACATGCATAGCCTCTGCCATTATTAACATCCCACATCTAAGTGGTACATTTGTTACATTTGATGTACATACATTGACACATTAGGGTTCACTCTTGGTATAGTACATTCTATAGGTTTTGGCAAATGTATAGTGACATGTATCTATTATAGTACCATACAGAGTAATTTCAATGCCCTAAAAAATCATATGTCCTTTGCCTATCCACTCCTCCCTCATTCCTAACCTCTGTCAAACATTGATCTTTTAAGTTTTCTCTGTAGTATTGCCTTTGCCAGAATTTCATGTAGTTGAGTCATTTGGTATATATTCTTTTCAGATTGGCTTTTTTCACTTAGGAAGATGCATTTAAAATTTACCCATGTCTTTTCATGTTTTGACAGTCCATTTCTTTTTAGCACTGAATAACAGTCCATTGTCTGGCTGTATCAAAAGTTTTTTAAAATCTATTTACATACTGAAGCATATTTGATTTTTTCCAAGTTTTGGCAATATGAATAAAGCTATTATGAATATTCATGTGATACTTTTGTGTGGAAGTATATTTTCAACTCCTTTGGGTAAACATCAAAGAGAGTGATTGTTGGATCATATGGTCAGAATAGATTTAGTTTTGTAAGAAACTATGAAACTGCCTTCCAAACTGGTTGCACCATTATGCATTCCCAAAAGCAATGAATGAGAGTTCCTGTTGCTCGACATCTTTGTCAACATTTGGTGTTGTCAGTGATCTGTATTTGTGCCACTTTAATTTGATATCTAATTGATATTTTCATTTGCATGTCTTTGATACCATCTGATTATCTTTTCATATACTTATTTGCCATCTGTACATATTCCTGGGTGAGGTATCTGTTAAAATTTTTGGTCCATTTTTCAGTTGGGTCATTTGTTTTCTTACTGTTGAGTTTTAAAAGTTCTTTGTATGTTTCAGACAACAGATAATTCATTTGCAAATATTTTTCCCATTCTGTGACTTATCTTTTCATTCTCTTGACCATGTCATTTGCAGAGCCAAAACTTTTAATTTAATCAAGTCCATCTTATCAATTCTTTTTTCATTTATTATGCCTTTGGTGTCATAGCTAAAAAGTTACAGCCAAACGCATATTCATTTAGATTTTCCCTTATATTATCTTCTGGGAGTTTTATAGTTTTGCATTTTGTATTTAGGTCTGTGATCCATTTTCAGTTAATTTTTGTTAAGGATGTAAAGTCTGTGTTTAGATTTTTTTTTTTGTATATGGATGTCTGATTATTCCAGCACCATTTGTTAAAAAGGTTATCTTTGCTCCTTTGTATTGTTTTTGCTCTTTTGTCAAATATCAACGATTATATTTATGTAAGTCAGTTCCTGGACCCTATATTCTGTTCCACTAATTTGTCTATTTTTTTCACCAGTACCACACTTTCTTGATTACTGTAGTTTTATAGTAAGTCCTGAAGTCAGGTAGTATCAGTCTTCCAGCTTTGTTCCTCTTCAGTATTCTGTTGACTCTTCTGTATTTTTGCATTTTCATTAAATATTAGAATCAGTTTGTCAATATCCACAAAATAACTTGCCAGCCTTTTGATTGGGATTGCATTGCATCTACAGATCAAACTGGGAAGAATTAAAAATCTATCCATCAACACAGAATATCTCTCCATTTATTTATTTTTTTTTATTTCATTCATCAGAGTTTTATAGTTTTCTTCATTTAGATCTTGTACATTTTTTGTTAGATTTATATCTATGTTTTTCATTTTGGGTGTGCTGATGTAAATGGTATTGTGTTTTTAATTTCAAATTCCACTTGTTCATTACTGGTATAAAGAAAAGCAATTGGCTTTTATATATTAACCTTGTATCCTGAAACCTTGCAATAATTGTTCTTTAGTTCCAGGGGTATTTTATTGATTCATTCATATTTTCTAGATAGATGATCAATCATATCATGTGCAAATAATGACAGTTTTGTTTCTTTCTTCTCAATATGTATACCTTTATTTACTTTTCTTATCTTATTGCATTAACTAGCACTCCCAGAATTATGCTGCAAAGCAGTGGTGAGAAAAGACATTCCTTATCCAAAAGCAATAGAATGAGTTAGGAAGTATTCCCTCTGCTTCTATATTCTGAAAGAGATTGTAAGTAATTGGTATAATTTCTTTAAATGATTGATAGAATTCACCAGTGAACTTATTTGGGCCTGGTGCTTTATGTTTTGGAAGGTGATTAATAATTTATTCAATTTTTTAAACATATAGGCCAATTCAGATCATCTATGTCTTCTTGTATGACTTTTGACATATGGTATCTTTCATAGAATTGGTTCATTTTGCTAGGTGATCAAATTTGTGGGCATAGAGCTGTTTATAATATTCCTTTATTATTCTTTTAATCTCTATGGTATCTGTAGTTATGTTCCTTCTTTCATTTCTGATATTGGTAATTTGTGTTCTCTCTGAGTTAGCCTGACTAGATCTTTTCAAAGAACCAGTGTTTAGTTTTACTTATTTTCTCTATTGATTTCCTGTCTTCAATCTTATTGACTTCTGCTCTAATTTTTATTATTTCTCTTCTACTTATTTTGTATTTAATTTGCCCTTCTTTCCTAGTTTCCTAAAGTGGAAGTTGAGATTACTGATTTTAGATCTCTCTTCTTTTCTAATATAGGCATTCAATGCTATAAATTTCACTCTAAGCACTGCTTTTGCTGCATTCAATAAATTTTGATAAGTTGTGTTTTCATTTTCATTTAGTTCAAAATGTTTTTTGGCTTCTCTTGGAATTTCTTATTTGATCCATGTGTTATTTAGAAGTATGCTGTTTATACTCCAAGTATTTTGGTATTTTCCAACTATCTTTCTGTTATTGGTTTCTGGTTTAATTTCACTGTTGACTTGTACAATTTTTATTCTTTTAAGTTTATTAAGGTGTGTTTTATGAACCAGACTGTGGCCTGTCATCGTAAATAATCCATGTGGAGCCTGAGAAGAATATGTACTCTGCTGATGTTGGATAAAATAATCCATAGATGTCAATTACATCCAGTTGATAGCGTTGTTGAATTCAGCCATGTCCTTATTAATTTCCTGCATATTGGATCTATTTCTGATAAAAGGCTATTGAGGTCTCCAACTATAATAGTGGATTCATCTATTTCTCCTTGCATTTTTAATATTTTTTCCTCACATATTTTGACACTCTTTTGTTGGTCACATGCTCATTAAGGTTTGTTATATCTTCTTGGAGAATTGACCCCTTTATCATTATGTGATGTCCCTCCTACTCTCTGATAACATTTCATGATCGAAGTATGCTTTGTCTAAAATCAATATAGCTACTCCCACTTTCCCTTGATTAGTATTAGTTTGGTATATCTTTCTCCATCTAATTACTTTTAACCTATTTGTATCTTTATATTTTAAGATTTCTTATAGACTACATAGAGTTGAGTTTTGGTTTCTTATCCATTCTGACAATCTGTCTTTTAATTGGTGCATTTAGACCATTGCCATTCAAGGTGACTACTGATACAGTTGATTTAATATCTACCGTATTTGTTACTGTTTTCTACTTGTCCTTGTTTTTAGTTCTATTTTTGTCTTTCCACTCTTTGTCTGTCTTGTGGTTTAACTGAGCATTTTACACAATTCCATTTTGTCTCCTTTTGCAGCATATCAATTTTACTTCTGTTTTCACTTTTCTTACTGAGAAATATTTCACAAAGTATTTCAGTTTGCCATATGCATTTGCAATGAATCAAAACCAACTTACAATGACACTACACTACTCCATAAGAAGTATAACTGCAAGTAATTTGTAATACCAAAATAATCCTAATTCCTCCCCTTTGCCCATTGTATCATTCTTGTCATGCATTTCACATATATATAAGCTTACAAAATTGAATACATTGTTGCTACTATTATTTTAAACTGATTATTGTATGTTATATCTATTAATTACTAGAAAAATAGAAGTTTTTATTTTACCTTTACTTATTCCTTCTCTGATGCTCTTCCCTTCTTTATGTAGACCTGAGTTTCTGACCTATATCATTTTCCTTCTCTCTAAAGCACTTATTTTAACATTTATTGCAAGACAGTTCTACTGGTAACAAATTCCCTCAATTTTTATTGTCTGAGGAAGTATTTACTTCAAATTTCAAAATGTTCCCTGAGACCTGCTGAAGAAATATGAGGGGATTTTCTCTGATAACCACTGCAAGAACCTGGTAGAGCTCCAGGAGATAACATTATAAAAGTGTGAGGGCCCATCAATAACTGAATCCCCCAGGAGTTTTTGTTTCTCAGACTTATCCATGCTAAGCTTCCAGCAATTCAGCAATTACAGTTCAGGTTTCCTTACCCCAACACTGATCCCCATGGATGTTTCTGCTCATGAATTTCTGTTGTGATAAGTTGTGAGTCTCATATTCTCCTGTCTTTCTCTTCTGTTTTGGAGTAGCAGTTTGGCCTATGACCTTACTTCTCTTGGATATCTAAGAAAAGTTGTTAATTTTTCATTATATTCAAGCTTCACTTGTTGGGACAGAGTGGTGACTACCAAGCTTCTTATATGCTGGACCAGAAACCAGAAGTCAGCCTCATGTGGCTTTTAAAGAATTATTATGTTTGTATCAAACTACCTTTGCAGGCCCATCTCTCAGCCATTTCTCCCCAAGTCCCCTTTCCTAGCACTCACAGCAACACAGAACTCTCTGTCCTTTTCTAAGTCACTGATGCATTTTCCCCTAAGGGTCCTGGACTGTGTCTTATTTTTGTTTACACTGCTCTATCTTCCTTGTAGCCATTACAGATTGGTAACTACCTGTCTTATCTTGTCAGTGATCCTTGTCTATTTACCCTGGTATGTGTAGGGAAGAATGATGCTGTCCTTGGGTCAAGAAGAAAACACAGACCTTTATTCAGTGGTGCTGCTCTGGGCAGGGTTGAAGGCTAAGTAATAAGTTTTTCTTCACTTCTTTATTGGGTTTTCTTTAGAGGAACATTACATTTCTGGACTCAAAATATTCCACCTTCGGACGGAGAAGATGGCGGAGTAGAAGGACGCTCACAGGTCACCCTCTCCCACAAATACACCAAGACCCACATCTACAGACCCACTCAGCCAAACAGAGCACCTGTGGAACTCCGACAGAACATCGCCCTCTTCAAAAGATAAAGACGCCAAAAATCTGGTAGGAGAAAAGGAAAAAAGAAAGAACAAAAGGCAAAGCAGCGCCGGACGGGTCCCGCGGGGAAGGAGCGGCAAAGGAGGACTGGCGCTCGCTGGCTGGGTCTCCCCTCTCCAACTGAGAGGCCAGCGGGACGGAGGGGGAGCCTCCGAGGCTCGGATCTGTACAGAGCAGCCCTTCACTAACAGAACTAAGTTAAACGGGCACAGAGCGTCCCCCCGACACCCAGCCTGAGACGCGGGCCGGCAGCCGCGGGCCGGGCCAGGCTGCACAAGCCGGGCGGAGGACGGAAGTGGCTGCACGGAGGCAGCCCCGGGGGAACGCAAGGGGCTGCGCGCCGTGGCTGTGGGTGCACCGGGCAGAACAACCTGGGCCCTCCATACAACAGCACGGGTGACGTGCTCTTGGGGGAAGGGTGCACACCCCCATCTCTGAAAACCCCCGGAAAGTTTTCAGGGGAAGAGAGGCGGGGCTCAGGCATAGCCGCCATATCCTCTGCGCTTAGCACCCAGGCGGGGGCGGGGGCGAAACCTGCATCCGCACTGAAGGGCTTAGCAGCCTCAAAGGCCAGACTGAGACTGGCCTGCAGCCCGGGGCAGATAGGATCCTTCCATCCTGGTCCCTCAGAGAACTTGCTCCACAAAGACAAACACGGAGCTGGGTTTTGGCTCGGAGCAGGGACACGGCTGTCCCTCTGTCTTCCCCGAGCCCACCCGCGGAGCGCCGACCAGGGCGGAGCGCGCAGCCGCACAGAGCAGCAGAGCTACTGGTGGCGCAGGTAGAGCGAGAGCAGCCCCCCGCCTTTCGGGCAGGAACACAGCCCCTGACCGAGGTGCTGTGAGGGGGCACGACCCGCCCTCCTACCTGGCCAGTCTGCAACATCTGAATGCGGCATCCGGAGGGGCAGCGACCCGCCAACCCACAGCAGAGGAGAGCTGCACCTGACCCAGTGTTAGGAGGAGGCGCGATCTGCTTGCCGACAGGTGCTGGGAGCAGCACAGACGAGGGCGCCAACGGAGGGCCTCTGAAAACAGCAAGCTGAGCTTCCAAAACAGGACTAAGACAGAAAGGCTTCACATTAAAAGCACACAGACTCCAGGAGAACACTGACAACCCCCCCCCCTTTTTTTTTTAAATCTGTTTTTACCTGTTCTATTTTCTATTACCCTCTTAATTTTTACTTCTTAATTCATTTCTATTTCTCTTGGGTTTTGATGTCCTGTTATTGATTACACACAGGTGTCAAATACATCTATTCATCTTCCCCCCACCCCC
The DNA here is from genome assembly GCF_036321535.1 of Camelus dromedarius. Taxonomy (NCBI): domain Eukaryota; kingdom Metazoa; phylum Chordata; class Mammalia; order Artiodactyla; family Camelidae; genus Camelus; species Camelus dromedarius. The sequence goes on from NW_026989831.1 coordinate 32,576, forward strand.
TTTTTTTTAAAGGTTTTAAAAGGACGTCTCAACCCGATTGATACTCTGCTTCAACTCACTCTTCTATTATTCATTATACACTGTTTTCAAACCCTCTTTCTCCCTTCTTTTAAAATTCTTTCTCTCTCTCTCTTATTTTTTTTCTTTTTTTCCTAAGTTTTATTCCTAAATAGGCATCAGATAGATAAAATCCTTAAGGACCAAAATAAACAACTGATACTCCATAAACCACAGTGCCAAAGAGGTATGAGCAAGATGAAGAAGCAGAAAAACCTTTCCCAATTAAAAGAACAAGAGAAATCCCCTGAAAGAAAGATCAATGAAATAGACATCGATAGCCTACTAGATCAAGATTTCAAAAAAGGAATGATCGAATTGCTGAAGGAATTAAAAGAGGTAGTGTTTAGACATATAAAATATGTCAAAAATGAAATTGAAGCTATAAAGAAGAGCCAAGTAGAATGGGTAAACTCATTGACAGAGATGAGGAATGATCTAATAGCTGTGCAAAGCCGACTAGATAATGCAGAGGAACGAATTAGTGATCTAGAAGACAGGGCAATAGAAAGCACCCATTCAGAAGAACTACAAGAGAAGCAAATAAAAAATAATGAAAATAGCATAAGGGACCTATGGGATAATATAAAGCGTCCCAATCTTCGCATAATAGGGGTCCCAGAAGGAGAAGAAAGATCAAAGGGGATTGAAAAGGTTTTTGAAGAAATCATGACTGAAAACTTCCCAAACTTAAAGAAGGAATCAGATATCCAAGTACAGGAAGCTCAGAGGGTCCCAAACAGGAAGAACCCAAATAGACCCACACCAAGACATATCATAATCAAGATGGCCAGAGTCAAGGATAAAGAAATGATTCTAAAGGCAGCAAGAGAAAAGCAAAGAGTAAGTTACAAGGGAACCCCCATAAGGCTCTCAGCTGATTTCTCTACACAAACACTACAGGCCAGAAGGGAGTGGCAAGATATATTCAAAGCCCTGAATGAAAAAAAGATGCAGCCTACGATACTTTATCCAGCAAGGCTATCCTTGAGGATAGAAGGAGAAATAAAGAGTTTCACAGACAAAAAAAAAAAGCTGCGGGAGTTTAGCAACACTAAACCCATGCTAAAAGAAATATTGGAAGGGCTATTCTAAATAGAAAAGCAGCAGGATGCTACAGAAATGAGAAACACACAACTGGAAAGGTGATAACTCATGAATTACAGATAAAGTAAATACGAAATTATAAAAGAAGACATACAAATCACTGAGAGTGGGAGAGGGAGGCAGGGAAATATAGAATATATTTTTTTCTTTCTTTTTTAAATTTTTTTAACAGTAGGATGGGTTAGAGATCATGTTACTATCAGTTTAATAAAAACAGTTATAGTAATGGGCTAATAGATTTACAAAAAAGGGTAACCACAAGCCAAAAACTTACAAGGGAGTCACAAAAATTAAATAAAATACATGATAATAAAAAGGAAAATTACCAAACCACAAAAGGAAGAAGAAAGGAACAAAGAAGATATACCAATTCAACTGCAAAAATAAGTTCAAAATGGCAATAAACACACATCTATCATTAATTACTGTAAATGTTAATGGACTAAATGCTCCAGTCAAAAAGACACAGATTGGCAGACTGGATAATAAAGCAAGAACCTTCAATATGCTGCATACAAGAGACCCACTTTAGGGAGAAGGACACATATAGATTGAGAGTGAAAGGATGGAAAAGGATATTCCATGCAAATGGAAAAGCCAAAAAAGCAGGTGTTGCAGTACTGATTTCGGACAAAATAGACTTTAAAACAAAAGCCATAAAGAAAGATAAAGAAGGACATTTTATAATGATTAAAGGAGTGATACAAGATGAGGATATTACACTCATTAATATATATGCACCCAATATAGGAGCACCTAAGTACATACAAGAATTACTAACAGAGATAAAGGAGGATATTGATGGGAATACAATCATAGTTGGAGATTTTAACACTGCATTAACATCACTAGACAGATCTTCCAGACAGAAGATAAACAAGGCAACAGAGAAATTAAATACTACAATAGAAAAACTAGATTTGGTGGATATTTTCAGAGCATTATATCCCCAAAAAATAGGATATACATTGTTTTCAAGTGCACATGGAACATTTTCCAGGATCGATCATGTACTTGGGCACAAAAGAAACCTCAACAATTTTAAGAAGATAGAAATTATCTCAAGCATCTTTACTGACCACAATGCCATGAAACTGGAAATCTGCAACAGAAAAACAAAGGAGAAAAAAAGGAAAGCATGGAGATTAAACAATATGTTATTGAAAAAACAATGGATCAATGAGGAAATCAAATCTGAAATTAAAAAATACCTTGAGACAAATGAGAATGAAAGCACAACCACTCAAAACCTATGGGACACAGCAAAGGCAGTGCTAAGAGGGAAGTTCATAGTGATACAGGCCTTCCTCAAAAAAGAAGAACAATCTCAAATAAACAATTTAACCCACCACCTGAATGAATTAGAAAAAGAAGAACAAAAAGCCCCAAAAAGCAGCAGAAGGAAGGAAATAATAAAGATCAGAGAGGAATTAAAAACAATAGAGATTAACAAGACCATAGAAAAAATCAACCAAACCAAAAGCTGGTTTTTTGAAAAAGTAAATAAAATCGACAAACCTCTGGCCAAACTCACAAAGAAGAAAAAAGAGAGAGCACAAATTAGCAAAATAAGAAAGGAAAATGGAGAAATTACAACAAACAAAATAGAAATACAGAATATCATACGAGAATATTATGAAAAACTATATGGAACCAAACTGGATAACCGAGAGGAGATGGACAAGTTTCTGGAAACAAACTGTCAACCAAGACTGAATCAAGAAGAATCTGAACACTTGAACAATCCGATCACTAGAAAGAAAATAGAAATAGCAATTAAAAACCTCCCTACAAATAAAAGTCCAGGACCGGACGGCTTCACCAGGGAATTCTACCAAACATACAAAGAAGAACTCATACCAGTCCTTCTCAAACTCTTCCAGAAGACTGAAAAGGAGGGAATATTCCCAAACTCATTCTATGAAGCCACCATCACCCTGATACCAAAACCAGGCAAAGACACTACCAAAAAAGAGAATTATAGACCAATATCACTGATGGACATAAACGCCAAAATCCTCACCAAAATTTTAGCAAATACAATCCAACAACACATAAAAAAGATTATACATCATGACCAAGTGGGGTTTATCCCAGGGACACAAGGCTGGTTCAACATATGCAAATCAATCAATGTAATACATCACATCAACAAGAGAAAGGACAAAAACCGCATGATCATCTCAATCGATGCAGAAAAAGCATTTGATGAAATTCAACACCCATTTATGATAAAAACTCTCATCAAAGTGGGTATAGAAGGAACATATCTCAACATAATAAAATCTATATATGACAAACCTACAGCCAGCATAGTACTCAACGGTGAAAAACTCAAAAGCTTCCCACTAAAATCTGGGACAAGACAAGGATGCCCACTATCACCACTCCTATTCAACATAGTCCTGGAAGGCCTAGCCACAGCAGTCAGGCAAGAGAAAGAAATAAAAGGGATCCAAATTGGAAAAGAAGAGGTAAAAGTGTCATTATATGCTGATGACATGCTACTATATATAGAAAACCCTAAAAGGTCCACACAAAAGCTACTAGAGCTGATTGAAGAATTCAGCAAGGTAGCAGGTTACAAAATTAACGTTCAAAAATCAGTTGCAGTTCTTTACACTAACGATAAATCAACAGAAGAAGAAAGTAAAGAAACAATCCCCTTTAAAATAGCACCCAAAGTAATAAAATATCTGGGAATAAATCTAACCAAGGAGGTGAAAGAATTATACACAGAAAACTATAAACCACTGATAAAGGAAATTAAAGAAGACTTTAAAAAATGGAAAGATATTCCATGCTCTTGGATTGGAAGAATCAATATTGTTAAAATGGTCACACTGCCCAAGGCAATCTACAGATTTAATGCAATCCCTATCACAGAACTAGAACAAATCATAATAAAATTTATATGGAACCATCAAAGACCTAGAATTGCCAAAGCATTACTGAAGAGAAAGAAAGAGGCTGGAGGAATAACTCTCCCAGACTTCAGACAATACTATAGAGCTACAGTCATCAAGACAGCATGGTATTGGTACCAAAACAGACATATAGACCAATGGAACAGAATAGAGAGCCCAGAAATGAACCCACAAACTTTTGGTCAACTCATCTTCGACAAAGGAGGCAAGAATATACAATGGAATAAAGACCGTCTCTTCAGCAGATGGTTTTGAAAAAACTGGACAGCAGCATGTAAAACAATGAAGCTAGAACACTCCCTTACACCATATACAAAAATCAACTCAAAATGGATTAAAGACTTAAACCTAAGACAAGATACAATAAACCTCCTAGAGGAAAACATAGGCAAAACATTATCTGACATACATTTAAAAATTTTTCTCCTAGAAGAAATAAAAGCAAGAATAAACAAATGGGACCTAATGAAACCTACAAGCTTCTGCACAGCAAAGGAAACCAGAAGTAAAACAAAAAGACAACCTACGGAATGGGAGAAAATTTTTGCAAATTAAACTGACAAAGGCTTGATCTCCAGAATATATAAGCAGCTCATACGACTCAATAAGAAAAAAATAAACAACCCAATCCAAAAATGGGCAGAAGACCTAACCAAGAAATTCTCCAAGGAAGACATACAAATGATCAAAAAGCACATGAAAAAATGCTCAGCACTAATTATCAGAGAAATGCAAATCAAAACTACAATGAGGTATCATCTCACACCAGTCAGAATGGCCGTCATTCAAAAATCCACAAATGACAAATGCTGGAGAGGCTGTGGACAAAGGGGAACCCTCCTACACTGCTGGTGGGAATGCGGTTTGGTGCAGCCACTATGGAAAACAGTGTGCAGATTCCTCAAAAGACTAGGAATAGACTTACCATATGACCCAGGAATCCCACTCCTGGGCTTGTATCCAGAAGGAAATCTACTTCAGGATGACACCTGCACCCCAATGTTCATAGCAGCACTATTTACAATAGCCAAAATATGGAAACAGCCTAAATGTCCATCAACAGGTGACTGGATAAAGAAGAAGTGGTATATTTATACAATGGAATACTACTCAGCCATAAAAACTGACAACATAATGCCATTTGCAGCAACATGGGTGCTCCTGGAGAATGTCATTCTAAGTGAAGTAAGCCAGAAAGAGAAAGAAAAATACCATATGAGATCGCTCATATGTGGAATCTAAAAAACAAAAACAAAAACAAACAAACAAACAAAAACAAAGTATAAATACAGGACAGAAATAGACTCACAGACAGAGAATACAGACTTGTGGTTGCCGGTGGGGTGGAGGGTGGGAAGGGATAGACTGGGATTTCAAAATTGTAGAATAGATAAACAAGATTACATTGTATAGCACAGGGAAATATACACAAAATGTTATGATAACTCAGAGAGAAAAAAATGTGACAATGAGTGTGTATATGTCCATGAATGACTGAAAAATTGTGCTGAACACTGGAATTTGACACAACATTGTAAAATGATTATAGATCAATAAAAAATGTTAAAAAAAATAAAAAAGATATTCAGGCCAGGTTTGGAAACTAAAAAAAAAAAAAAAAGTATTCTTTTAGGAAATAAAGATTTTTCCAGAAAAAAAAAAAAAACAATAAACTTGGCTTCATTGATTTTCTCTCTTCTTTTTTCTATTCTCTATTCCATTTATTTCCATTAGAATCTTTATTATTTTATTCTACCTGCTTGATTTAAATTTAGTTTGCTCTTCATTGTCTAGTTCCTTAAGGTGAAAATTAGGGTATTTGGGACCTTTTTTTCTTCTGTAATATAGGTGTTTACAGCTGTACATTTCTCTCTGAAGACTGCTTTACCTGAATCCCTTAAACTTTGGAATGTTTGTTTTCATTTTCATTCATGTCAAGGTATTTTCTATTTTTCTTGTTATTTCTTCTTTGTCCTTTTGATTATTTTAGAGTATGCTGTTTGATTTCCATAAATTTCTGAATTTCCCAATTTTCCTTCTATTACTGATTTCTAATCTCATCCCATTGTTGTTGGATAACATATTTTGGATGATTTCAATTCTTTTCAATTTATTGAGGATGATTTTCACCTAAAATATGACCTATGTTGGAAAATGTTCCATGTGGACTTGAGAAGAATAGATATTCTGATATTGTTTGGTAGTGTTCTATAGATGTCTGTTACATTAAATCAGTTCATAGTGTAGTTCAAATGTTCTATTTGCTTATTAATCTTTTGCTTAGTTGTTCTATCCGTTATTTTAAGTGAGGTATTGAAATCTCCTACTATTGTTGTATTGTCTATTTCTCACTTCAATTCTTTTTTTTAAACATTTTTTGTTGAGTTATAGTCATCTTACAATCTTGTGTCAAATCCCAGTGTAGAGCACAATTTTTCAGTTATACATGAACATACATATATTCATTGAAACATTTTCTTTCCTCTGGCTATATGTTTAACTGAATATATGTTTATAATTATTATATCATCCTAACAGGTTCTCTCTTTTAGCATTATGAAATGTCTCTCCATCTCTAGCAACATTTTTAAAGTTAATTTTGTCTGATATTGCCACTCTAGGTGTCTTATAATTGTTTCTTGCATGGCATATCTATTTATGTCCTTTTAATTTCCACCTTCTTTCATCTTTGCATCTAAAGTGTGTCTCCTGTAGACATTATTTGATTGGATCTTGTTTTTCAATCCAACCTGAAAATCTTTTTCTTTTGATTAGATCATTTAATTCAGTCAACACATTAATATGCGTGGATCTGGATTTACATCTGCCATTTTGCTTTTCATTTTCTATACATCTAAGGGAGGTTTTCTTTTTTACTCTATTTCTTTATTACTATTTTCTTTTGTATTAAATGAATATTTTCTAGCGTAACATTTTAATTCTTTTAACAATTTTTATTATAATTTTTGAATCTCTGGCTTAAAATATAGATCTCAACTTATCAGAATCTATTTCAGATATATATCAACTTAATTCTAGTTGAAATAGAAATTTTATTCCTTTATATGTTCATTCCAACACCCTATTTTTGTGCTATTATTGTTATACTCAGTATTGCTATATGTCACAAACCTAATAATGAAAACTTATAATTATTACCTTATTTAACCTTCTATCATTTAAAGACATTTTTAAAAGATAGGAATACAAGTATATATTTACAGAGTTTGTTATATTAATCTTCTTATTTATCACTTCTGATTCTCTTCATTTCTTCCAATGAATTTGCATTACCTTATGAGGTCCTTTTCCTTATTTCAGTACAACTTTGTTCCTGCCTGTCTCCTTTGTGCTATTATTTCTAAATATATTACATTTGAATAACTTATGATCCCAACAATGCAATTATTTACATATCATTTTATGCAGCTAGTTTTAAATCAGTTAAGAAAAAAAGAAGGAATATGTAATTAAACTTTCCTTTATAGTTACCTACATAATTAACTTTACTGACATGGATTTATACTTTTGTGGATTTATACTTTTGTCTGGAGTCACTTGTCTCATTCTGAAAAACTTTAGTATTTCTTGTAAGGCAGGCCTTCTAGCAATAAATTTTCTAAGCTGTATTTTTTTTTTAATCTAGGAATGTATTCTTTTCATTTTTGCTGGATATATGATTTTTGGTTGGTTTTTTGTTTGTTTGTTTGTTTTTACTTTCAGCATTTTAAGTATATTGTTCCACTCCCTGTGGCCTCCATTGTTTCTGATAGGAAGTGCACTGTTAATATTACTGGGGTTACCTTGTAAGTGATGAGTCATTTTTCTCTGACTGCTTTCCAGATTTTATCTTATACCACTCTTAAGATTTGGCTAGAATGTACTTGGTAATGAATCATTATGCATTTTACCCACTTTTAGCTTCATAAGTTTCTTGAATATATAGATGAAAGTTTTTTTATCAAATTTGGGAAATTTTCAGCCACTATTAATGCAAATATTTTTTTCTTCTTCTTTCTTTCTCTCATTTCCTTTGATTCTCCCATAAAATGCATACTGGTGTATTTTATATTTAAGACTCTGATCATTTTTCTTCATTTTTTTCTCTTTGTTCTTCAAATTCTGTAATCTCTATTGGTCTATCTTCTACTTCACAGATTCTTTCTTCTGCCAGCTGAGATCTACTATTGAGCCCGATTATTATATTTTTCATTTCAGTTGCTGTACTTTTCAAAACCAGAATTTCCATTTGGTTTCTTTTTTATAATTTTGAACTCTGTATTGATATTCTCTACTCATTGAGACTTTGTTATTATATCTTCTTAATTCTTTAGGCACAGTTTCCTTCCATTTTTAAAACATATTTTCAAAAAGACATCTGCACCCCAGTGTTCACAGCAGCACTATTTACAATAGCCAAGACATGGATAGAGCCTAAATGTCTATCAACAGATGACTGGATAAAGAAGTTGTGGTATATTTATACAATGGAATACTATTCAGCCATGAAAAGGGACAACATAACACCATTTGCAGCAATATGGATGTCCCGGGAGAATGTCATTCTAAGTGAAGTAAGCCAGAAAGAGAAAGAAAAATACCATATGAGATCACTCATATGTGGAATCTAAAAAAAAAAAAATGAACATAAATACAAAATAGAAACAGACTCATAGACATAGAATACAAACTTGTGGTTGCCAAGGGGACAGGGGGTGGGAAGGGACAGACTGGGATTTTAAAATGTAGAATAGATAAACAAGATTATACTGTATAGTATAGGGAAATATATACAAGATCTTGGGATAGCTCACAGTGAAAAAAATGTGACAGTGAATATATGTATGTTCATGTATAACTGAAACATTGTGCTCTACACTGGAATTTGACACAATGTTGTAAAATTACTATAACTACATTTTAAAATGTTTTAAAAAACAAATATAAATAAATAAATAAATAAATAAATAAATAAATAAATAAATAAATAAAATAGAGATTTAAAAAAAACAATAGAAAAATCAGTAAAACCAAAAGCTGGTTTTTTGAAAAAGTAAATAAAGTCGACATACCTCTGGTCAAACTCACAAAGAAGAAAAAAGAGAGAGCACAAATTAGCAAAATAAGAAAGGAAAAAAGATAAACTACAACAAGTAAAATAGAAATACAGACTATCATACAAGAAATTTATGAAAAACTATATAGAAGGAAAATGGATAACCTAGAGGAGATGGACAAGTTTCTGGAAACATACAGTCCACCAAGACTGAATCAAGAAGAAACTGACCACTTGAACAAACCAATCACTAGAAATGAAATCGAATTAGAAATAAAAAACCTCTCTATAAATAAAAGTCCAGGACTGGATGGCTTCACTGGGGAATTCTACCAAACATACGAAGAACTCATACCAGTTCTTCTCAAACTCTTCCAGAAGATTGAAAAGGATGGAACACTCCCAAACTCATTCTATGAAGCCACCATCACCCTGATACCAAAACCAGGCAAAGACACTACCAAAAAAGAGAATTATAGGCCAATATCACTGATGAACATAGACGCCAAAATCCTCACCAAAATATTTACAAATAGACTCCAACAACACATAAAAAAGATTATACATCATGACCAAGTGGGGTTCATCCCAGGGACACGAGGGTGGTTCAACATACTCAAATCAATCAATGTAATACATCACATCAACAAGAGAAAGGACAAAAACCACATGATCTTCACAATAGATACAGAAAAAGCATTCGATAAAATTCAGCACCCATTTATGATAAAAACTCTCATCAAAGTGGGTATAGAGGGAACGTATGTCAATATCATAAAAGCTATAGATGACAAACCTACAGCCAGTATAGTACTCAATGGTGAAAAACTCAAAAGCTTCCCACCAAAATCTGGGACAAGAAAAGGATGCCCACTACCACCACTCCTATTCAACATAGTCTTGGAAGTCCTAGTCACAGCAATCAGGCAAGAGAAAGAAATAAAAGGGATCCAAATTGGAAAAGAAGAGGTAAAAGTGTCACTATATGCCGAAGACATGTTACTATATATAGAAAACCCTAAAAGGTCCACACAAAAGCTACTAGAGCTGATCGAAGAATTCAGCAAGGTAGCAGGTTACAAGATTCACGTTCAAAAATCAGTGGCATTTCTTTACACTAATGATAAATCAACAGAAAAAGAAAGTAAAGAAACAATCCCCTTTAAAATAGCACCCAAAGTAATAAAATATCTGGGAATAAATCTAACCAAGGAGGTGAAAGAATTATACACAGAAAACTATAAACCACTGATAAAGGAAATTAAAGAAGACTTTAAAAAATGGAAAGATATTCCATGCTCCTGGATTGGAAGAATCAATATTGTTAAAATGGTCACACTGCCCAAGGCAATCTACAGATTTAATGCAATCCCTATCACAGAACTAGAACAAATCATAATAAAATTTATATGGAACCATCAAAGACCTAGAATTGCCAAAGCATTACTGAAGAGAAAGAAAGAGGCTGGAGGAATAACTCTCCCAGACTTCAGACAATACTATAGAGCTACAGTCATCAAGACAGCATGGTATTGGTACAAAAACAGACATATGGACCAATGGAACAGAATAGAGAGCCCAGAAATGAACCCACAAACTTTGGGTCAACTAATCTTCGACAAAGGAGGCAAGAATATACAATGGAATAAAGACAGTCTGTTCAGCAAATGTTGTTGGGAAAACTGGACAGCAGCATGTAAATCAATGAAGCTAGAACACTCCCTTACACCATACACAAAAATCAACTCAAAATGGATTAAAGACTTAAACCTAAGACAAGATACAATAAACCTCCTAGAGGAAAATATAGGCAAAACATTATCTGACATACATCTCAAAAATGTTCTCCTAGAACAGTCTACTCAAGCAATAGAAATAAAAGCAAGAAGAAACAAATGGGACCTAAATAAACTTACAAGCTTCTGCACAGCAAAGGAATCCATAAGTAAAACAAAATGACAACCTACGGAATGGGAGAAAATTTTTGCAGATGAAACTGACAAAGGGTTGATCTCCAGAATATATAAGTAGCTCATACGACTTAAGAAGAAAAAACAAACAACCCAATCCAAAAATGGGCAGAAGACCTAAACAAGCAATTCTCCAAGGAAGACATACAAATGATTAAGAGGCACATGAAAAAATGCTCAATATCACTAATTATCAGAGAAATGCAAATCAAAACTACAATGAGGTATCACCTCACACCAGCCAGAATGGCCATCATTCAGAAGTCCACAAATGACAAATGCTGGAGAGGCTGTGGAGAAAAGGGAACCCTCCTACACTGCTGGTGGGAATGCAGTTTGGTGCAGCCACTGTGGAAAACAGTACGGAGATTCCTCAAAAGACTAGGAATAGACTTACCATATGACCCAGGAATCCCACTCCTGGGCATATATCCAGAAGGAACCCTACTTAAAAAGACACCTGCACCCCAGTGTTCATAGCAGCACTATTTACAATAGCCAAGACATGGATAGAGCCTAAATGTTCATCAGCAGATGACTGGATAAAGAAGTGGTGGTATATTTATACAATGGAATATTATTCAGCCATAAAACACGAGAACATAACACCATTTGCTGCAACATGGATGTCCCTGGAGAATGTCATTCTAAGTGAGGTAAGCCAGAAAGAGAAAGAAAAATACCATATGAGATCGCTCATATGTGGAATCTAAAAAAAAAAGAAACTAAATACAAAACAGAAACAGACTCATAGACATAGGATACAAACTTGCGGTTGCCAAGGGGGTGGGGGTTGGAAAGGGACAGACCGGGAGTTCAACATTTGTAGATACTGACAGACATATGTAGAATAAATAAACAAGATTATACTGTATAGCACAGGGAAATATATACAAGATCTTGTGGTAGCTCACAGTGAAAAAAATGTGACAATGAATATATGTATGTTCATATATAACTGAAAAATTGTGCTCTACACTGGAATCTGGCACAACATTGTAAAATGACTATAACTCAATAAAAAAATGTTTAAAAAGAAGAATTCTCATAGAGTCAGTGACAATACAAAGGGGTATTATGTTTCTTGCAAAACACACCATGAGCATTAAGTGTTCACAATTTTCAGTTCAGTAAATCTACCCCTTGAAATCCATTAACTAATCAGAGATGGCAAAAAATATGTACATACAAAAATACTCTTTTCATTTTATGGAGGGATAATCTTTGAGGAATGTATCAGTGTGCTTTCTCCTTACACATTTCCTTGTCCTTGATTGAACTTCCCTAGAAATTCCCTGCAAATTATGAGTTTTCCACCAGAAAGCAGGAATGGGTAGTTGAAGAATAGATATCTGCTGTAAGTAACTTTAAAGAGAACGTTTTTATCACACTGTCTTGTGGCTGGAAACCTTTACCTACTACACATTACAGACAGTACTGAAGATAGCACCAACAATAATAATATGATATCTACAAGTGCCAGGCTAAGAACGTGTTGGGTAATTGATGCTGACCACCACCCCTGAGGCAGATGTTATTTCTGCCCTCATTTTATGCCCATGGAAACTGGCACACAGAGGAAGAGTCATTTGTCAAGGGTCTCAGGGTTCCTCAAAGAGAGTCCCTATGTTCAGGTCCCAGGTGTATCAGACTCTAGATTGCACACTGGTTTGCAAGATGCTCTCCTGCCCCCAATACAAGAATGAAATAAAAGACTCACTGGGAAAGAGGGTAAAACAGCCCGCAAAACTTTTAAAGTGTAACAATATAGTTATTGCCCACAATAAAATGCTAAATGGAAGGAAATAAAAGCAATGTAGGAAACTGTTCATAGACTACTCTTCCAGTATTATAAAAAACAAAAGTTATATTTACAGAGAAAAGCATATGGAAGAAATTAGTAGGTACTTGTTCATTTAATCAACAAATGTATATTGAGAACACACTGCTAGGCACTGTTTTGTTGATGCTGCAAACACAATGGTGAGCAAAAACAAAGCAAAAAATATAGCTTCTGTCCTTGGGAGGCTTACATTATGATACTTCCCTTTGAGATGGAGGTCGTTAAGTTGTATCTGCTTTCCATCTCAAGTATTAATTTTTTCACTCTTTTAGTCTAAGTATTCTTTTTAAAGTCTTTTTCAGAAGAGTTTTACGACGGAAGGGAACATGCTAAAATTAACTTCAAAGTTTAAAAAGCAAGTGTTCAAGTCAGGATGCAATATGATCCTCATGTTTAAAGTTCACTTTTATGAATGAAAAACCTCTCAGGAAATTTATCACGAAATATTATTAATGGTCATCACCAGGTAATGGGATTGTGGATAAGATCAGCTTTCTTTATTACACTTTATCTGTGTTCCAAAGTTTCTATATAGAGGTTCAGCGACTTTAATAATGAGAGATTGTATTTTATCCTATATAAAACCCAGGGCCATAAAACCTTGGAAAACCCAGCGTAAGCCCATAACAAGACTATTCAGAGAAGCAGAAAAACAAGTTGCTAAGGAACCTAGGCAGCTCCGCAGGAGAAAGGCCAACTTGAAAATCAAAAGGGTTTTGTCCCTGGGCAGTGAGTTTTCATAGGGGACCCCACTGAAGACCCAAGGGCCAGCCTAGCCCGAGCAAACGAAGAGGGCGGGGGGCGCAACTTTTTTGCAAAAAAAAAAAAAAAAAAAAAAGGCTCCTTAGAGTTTTTTAAAGCACGAAGGGAGGAGGCGGAGGCGGGCAAGGCGGCTGCACGGCGCAACACTGCCATCTACTGTCAACGCCGACCAACTGCCACCAATTCCTGGCGAAATTTTATCGTTTCCTCCGGTTTTCTGCACAGAGCACTGGAGATCGTGAATGCGGAAGCCGAGTGGGACGCCAGTGAGACCCACAGAATGGAAGGGAGCCGGCCTAAATGGCCCGGCAGCACCATCCCGGCACAGCAGCCTTCCTTACTCCCGCCCCCGGAACCATAGCAACAGCGGCAAGAAGCGTCGGAGCCCAGGACTTACGAGAGGCCACTCTCCGATTGGCGGGTTCTGGGCCTGCGCACCGGAGCCCAGTGAGGTCTGTGCCAGTCTCCTTGCCCGGTTCCACTGAGGGTTTCTCCGGGACCCAGTTATGAACTGTCAACTAACGCACCGGAACGGTGATGTCCTGTCGCACACTGCCCCAGCTGCTCCCCTGTCCGGGACCTGTACCAATCCCCTAGTCATACTACTCCCGGCCACCCCCCACCCCCCGCCTGTGGACGCGCTCACCCGTGGCACACTCTCAGCCCTCATTCTTCTGATCAAACCTGATGATCTCAGTGCCCACAAGGCCCACCCGGCCAACCCGGAGCCTCTCTGTCCTCAACAGTGTTCTCTTTCTCCCTACCCGAGCATCCCCCTGCCCACGGTCACTCCCTGGGCATCAGGAAAGACCGCGAACTTCGTGATGTCCGTTTCTAGTATTCTTGTCTCATCACCCCCAACACGACATCCCCTCGTTTAGATCCCTCTCTCCTGATGCCTCTACGTTGGTAGCCTTCAACCTCTTGGGGGACCTCCGAGACTGGCCTCCAGTCCACAGACCCCACAGCCTTCCACACCGTCCACCAGGCCCCTTCGTACCCAGCTTACCCAGGGCTGTAAACCCTTCCCTTCCAACACACCTCTTTAGCTCCTTTCTCCTTCTTTTCTACTCTCCTGCAATAGTCTAATAAAGGACAAAAGTTCTGCACCCTCCACACCTGTAGCTTCTCTTTCCTCTACCTACAATAGACTTCCACAAGCACCAGCACCCACTCCTCCCATGATACTCACTGATAATTCATTGAGAAAAGAGAAGAGATCAGATAAGAACTCTCACCACTTCCCAGCAACACTGGATCTGCACTGGTATTCTCTGCTGCTCCTCTGGAGGATGTAACCTGATTCCATTGAGGCCAAACCCTTCACCTGGATCCCATGCCCATCTTCTCCAGGAGTAAGCCTTTGCCATGATCATTCCTTAATCCTGAATTGTCACGTTCCCCATTTTTTCCCTAGATCCATTCTATCTACAAACGTGCTCATATTTCTCATTCCTTATATGAAATGAAGTAAAACATAAAGCCATCTCTTATCCCATATGCTTCCAAGGTACTCCCACATTTCCCTGATGCTCCAAAGAGCAAGCCTGTCTCTCGTTGTTCTATAACCATTCTCCTTGCTAACCATTTCAATGGAGCTTTTACCAGCTTGCCACCCAAAAGAAAACTGATTTTGTCAAGAGCAGCAATAACCTTTATATTGCCTCCTCCTACCATCATATCCTCATCCTCAACTTACTATATCTCTCAGCTGCCTTTGGTACTTTTGACAATTCCTCCTGTTTGTTTTAATTTGTTGTCCACCTATTTTTTTATTTTTAAAGTTGGGGGTATAATTAGGTTTATTTATTTATGTATTTATTTTTAATGGAAATAGTGAGGATTGAACCCAGGACCTTGTGCACGCGCAGCATGCTCTCTACCACTGAGCTATACCCTCCCCAGCTCCGTTTTTGAAGCTGTCCCTCTCTTTTTCCTTTCCTTCCTTCTTCCCCTCTTCCCTCCCTCCCTTCCTTTATTTTATTTTTTATTTTTGGGTATTTGACAATATACTCTCTAGGTGTTACTCCTTCCACCACAATGGCCCGTCCAATCCTCCTCAGTATCCATTGCTTAAGCTTCCCTTTCCACGTGTAGTTTGACAGGGTCTTCTCTCATGCTACATACTCTCTTGGGGTTATTTTACCCATTTTGCCATCATACTGTTAGAGCAGGCAGATAGCTAGATATGAGCAGATGAAGGAAGACACAGGCCAAATGGCAGGAATTGAGCAGAAAGGAGGGGCACTGGCCAAATACAGGAAATCATAAATCATGTAAGCACCAGGGGTCCCTGAGCAGAGAAAGAAAAGCAGGAACCTCTGGGCTGATAAGTGTTCACACCTTTAGGGGTGATGAGAAGTCTGGAGGCCGACAAAGAAAGGTAGGAAAAGACAGGAAGCTTCAGTGTCCAAATGTAACCTCTTGCTCATTACGCTCTTATTTCAATAAAATTAGCCTGGCAGATTAGAAGTACCCATCATGCACTGACACCATGACACTTCAGATCCAGACTAAATAAGGACAAAACTCCCTCCTCCCCTCAGGAAGGTGGAGTTGGGATGAAAATCAGGGAATATGACCCCAAACCCTTCCCTCCTCAATGAATATTCCACCCATTCATTTTTACACTCTATGTAACCAACTTGCCAAAAAAACTCAGGGCACCTGAGCCTGCCCGCTCTCCTCTTGAGAGTGTACTATCTATCCCTTAATAAATCCCCACTTTACTTTCTTAATCTCTGCGTCTTGTCTCTGAATTCTTTCTGGGATGGGACAAGAACCTGGACAGTGGTTATATCTACCTGCAACAATACCGTATATATACAACGTGACCCCCCACATTGGTAGCTCATGTATCAATCTGTCCCCTCAGATCCAGATTTGTCTGTCTCTTGGTTTGAATGAAAAGGAGGCATGATAGACTTAATATGTCCCAAGTATGCCTCTTCATGTGTTGCATGTTACTTGTTTATAATGCAATCCAACACATTGTCTTGATTCCATCCTCTGAATATATCTTGTATCCATCCCCTTCTGTGCTTCTCTACTGCTACTACTTTAATAACCAAGCAATCTCATCATCTCATCACTCCAGTAACTCTGACCTACTTCTGTTGCTTGAACACGCCAAGCATGTTCTTTAGTTAATGCGCTGATAATCACAGTTCTCTTTGTATGAGTCTAACCCCAGGTCTTTACATGGCTGCTTCCTTCTCAACCTCAGGGTTTCAGCTCCATGATTTCCTTCTCAGAGAGCCTCTCCTTGACCACTCTGTATAAAGTTGTTTCTGGCCCCAGACTTGGATTATTTTCTTTCTAACACTGACATTTATTCATTGGTTGGTTGATTTTCTCTCATTCACCAGCTAAGTGTTAAATTGTTAGCTCTTACAAAGCAGCAGGCACCTATTAAGAGAGGTTCCATGAATATTGTTGAATGCAGGGGAAAAAAGGGCCACCTGAGACCTGTGTCGCTTCCTCTCAGGTTGGCAAGGGGGTAAGTGAAGGGGGAGGTTACTGGACAATCCCCCTTCAAATCTACCACTATTCAGCACTGCCTGTGTGTCCCAACTTAACTCCTGTAGGTTTCTAGGTGTTGCTATTAAAGCCACAAGGAATACCTTGCTCCACCTTGTTTTCCTTCGAAATCGTTAAATTATTGTACTGCTTTTTTAAATGACATATCCATGATAAGTGAGCGGGAGAAAGAGAAAGATGCTAGCCAATCATCGGGTCACCTAGGGTGGGCCACGATCCTGTCGTGACTTCATCCTTAAATCTCCACGTGCCTCAGCTTCCCCATCTTCACATAAGGCAGTCAGGGTATGTACCCTGACATCCAGTCTCAGAACAGGACAGACACCTGAGAGCTCTCAAAATGAGTTGTATAGCATCGTTGCTTTTCCTGTTAGTGGCTGCCAGCTGGAGAACTCAGGAGTCCAAGAAAAGGCTGCAGGATGCCAGAGTCCTCACACTTGTCTTGACAGAACCGACACTCATAAGACTACGTAAGAAACAAATGTCTTGTTTGAGACCAAGCCAGGAACCTGTATTCATGCTTTAGTAGGAAGGCCATTGAAGGCAGTTTTCACAGAATGGGAAGTTTTCAAGCAAATATTTTCATTTCACTAATTGTATAATGAAACAATTGTACTTTCATTCTGTTTTCCAATAATGTAGAATGTCTTCAACCTGGCGATGAGAAAATAACTGGATTCCCAAAGAGAGCTTGAAGTTGGAAACCGCATCTAAGGATGGAAAAACAGAAAGAAAGGAGGCTGAGCTCCTGGTGATATACTGAATCCATCGGACCAGCTCCAGAATGCCCACCAACAGGCTTTGCTTACATAAGGGAGAACTACTTCTTTATCTCATGAAATCACTATTATTGGGATTTTCAGTTATATGCTTCTGGAACTAATTCATAACTGATGCAAATCCCTATTTTGTCAAATGATAGAAATAAAATTTTCAATTTGGAAAAAAATTTTGAGCCTCTTTCTCAAGTGCTACTCTTTTAATTTATTACCCGGTAAATATGAGAGTGTGAAAGAAGTTTGCCTAGTCTCCCAGACGTTCGTGAACTAGTACAGACATGAACGTGGGTACCCAAGCTTGTCCCTGTAACTCCTGGAACACATCATAAACTTCACACTAGTCCATCTCTGCTGCCCAATTATCCTTACCACTTGCCAGATGATGATGGGGACAGATTGCGTAGGAGTGAAGCTCTCTGGGCACTCATGTTAAAACCGCTGGCATGCACTATGGAAAACAGTATGGAGATTCCTCAAAAGACTAGGAATAGACTTACCATATGACCCAGGAATCCCACTCCTGGGCTTATATCCAGAAGGAACCCTACTTCAGGATGACACCTGCACCGCAATGTTCATAGCAGCACTATTTACAATAGCCAAAATATGGAAACAGCCTAAATGTCCATCAACAGATGACTGGATAAAGAAGTGGTGGTATATGTATACAATGGAATACTACTTACCCATAAAAACTGACAACATAACGCCATTTGCAGCAACATGGATGCACCTGGAGAATGTTATTCTAAGTGAAGTAAGCCAGAAAGGGAAAGAAAAATACCACATGAGATCGCTCATATGTGGAATCTTAAAAAAAAAAAAAAGAACATAAATACAAAACAGAAACAGACTCATAGACATAGAATACAAACTTGTGGTTGCCAAGGGGGTGGAGGGTGGGAAGGGACAGACGGGATTTCAAAATTGTAGAATAGGTAAACAAGATTATACTGTATAGCACAGGGAAACATACACAAGATCTTATGGTAGCTCACAGAGAAAAAGAATGTCTCAATGAATATATATATGTTCATGTATGACTGAAAAATTGTGCTCTACACTGGAATTTGACACAACATTGTGAAATGACTATAAATCAATAAAAAAAATGGAAAAAAAAACTGCTGGCATGGCATCTCCTAGGACCCTTCAAAAAACATATTTTCTCTCTTTGAACTCAGAGTTTATTTGTATAGATCTTGTCCTGCTGATGATGGCACATGGGTTCCTATTTAGTAATCTCTTCTATTTTACGTTTCTTTATCAGTTAGCCAATCTCTTTTTCCTAAAAAAAAGAAAAAATGCAAATCCTAAAGCTTTCCCTTTGTGATTTGGATTTATTATGGGAAGCCTTATGTCAGCATGAAGGACGAGCCAAGGAAAAGAATGTTCCGTCCCAGCTTCAGGGGAGCACAAGACACACAGAGGCAGTAGAACGTGGAAGTAAGGCTCTCAAGTCTCAGTCTCCCCTCTAAAGACTTTACCTAAGACAAGTGAGATATGGCAGAGGAAAAGAGAGGATTTTTTCCTCGTTCATATTTGAGGCTCAGAAGAGTTCACTTTAGAGGATGACCAGCAGAGTCTTTGGGCAGAGGGATGGCTGGAATTTAGGAACTGAGTTTTCTGGAACCGATCTTGGTTCCTGCTGTGGTGCAGGTGAAATCCTAGGGGTCTGCATTCCCTGAGAAGGGAATGTGGAAAGTGGCCAAGTCCAAAGCAGGGGATCATGAAGGAAGTCTAAGCAAGCAGGGGGCTAGGTGACCCTGCAGCTGAGGCTGTGGAGTGGACAGCCCTGCCCAGGGGTAGAATGAAGGATGAGACCCAGATTCAGAGGGGTCTGCAGATACCAGCAGAGTGGCTGAGGCTGAGTCAGCCAGGGAGCACTGGTTCCCCACCAAGAGCAAAGAGACAAGAATGCAACTTTGAACAGCCCCACCCATGGGCGGTGCAGGTCAGCATCACTAGCTGGATCCAGGAGAGGTGGGTTATCCTTCCCTGAAAGCCTACCGAGGATAATGTCAGCAGTGTAAGAATTTTATAGACCCCCTTCCCACATCACCCAGGAGACTCGTAAACTTCACAATGCATACCCCTTCCCCACCTTGGAAATGAGCAGGGAAGTGGGATAGAAATCTGAGAGACTGAGCATGTTCACCAAAACAGACAGCATTTATTTGAATGAACCATTCACGTGACAACATCAGATAACACTAGATTAGACATAAATTCAGTGGCATTTTTTGCCCCTTTATATTCACTCCAGAGAGTGGGTCATCATGATAAAGATCAGATCAGATCAGCCAGAGAGAATGAGTTAACCAAAGTGCCCATGTGGTTTGTGGAGTGGGAGTGAGTCTGAGATTTCAGCACACCATCCCCACCAGCTCCTCGTCTGCCCACCATCTCATCAGTCCGTGTTGGAGGAGGTTGGGGCATCCTTGCCTCGTCCTCTCCTTTACGCGAGGACAATGTTTCACATCCCATAAAGAGAACCGCTCCCAAAAGGGAACACAGAAGGAAGAGGGGGGCCAGACACACAGACACACAGAGTGGAGTAACTGGTGAGAGTTGTCACTGAGGTGAGCGGGGCCTCCTCAAGGCCAACCTTGCCCGTCACAAGTGACACCAGGCTCCATTCTCCTCTAACAACTGAGAACCCTTTTTTCCAGGGCCTGAGCCACAGAGCTTGGCTTCAGAAAATGGTTGTAGCACTGTGCACTGCTGGAGAAAATCACAGAACCCCACGTTAGAGCCACTCTGCTTTCCTAGTCTTCATTGTCTCCTGGGATCTCAGTGCTGTACACAATGCTTTCTTTGTGACTCTGCTCCCCTCCCCTAGTGCCTTCTGAAGGCTCCCAAGATTTCACTTCTCTCCTGGGATCCTCTACCACACATCCACCCCTTCACTCTTAGCCAAAGTGCATTCCCATACTCACGTTAGATCCGAGCATAAAGGGATGGGGAGGGACAAGGGCCTCAGTGCTGGACATGGGTGTGGGATTCTGTTGTCTTGGTGACATTCTTCCGCTCATCCTCCCTGGATAACCCAGCTCAGGCAACAGCCCAGCTGGAAGGGCCAGGACAGATAGGAAAGCACTTTTCTCCATCTCTCTCTCTTTCTGTGACCAGAGGCTGAGATAAAACACCAACGTTGGTTACCAGGGAAACTGAAGCTTAATCCATCTGACTCAAGAGCAAAAGAAACAAACAAAGGAGTAGAAATTAAGACACAGGATGTATTGTGAGAGGCCCTGCACAGACATAGAATTGTGACTCTCAATAGATGTGTTTATTGCAAGGGTCCTGTGCGTGCACAGATGCATGCACACGTCCACTCACAAGCACCCCTTCCAGCCCAGAGAAGCTCAATGACTGTGACATAAGGAGCACAAGGGGGAGGCAGTGGGTGAGGCAATGAGACAGGGATGTAAGCAGAAACCAGATCATGAAAGGTGAGAGGGACGACTCATTTTTTAAATCATTACCTACCCATTCTTTCAAGGCTTATATTAACGTTTGCATTTCATTTAGATCCATTTGTACAACTACTTATTTAGAGCAAACTGTGCTAAGTCACATTCACCTGAAAGAATGTGCAGCCCTACTTTTTGAAAAAATAACCATAACAGTACATCGCTGACACTGTGATAATGTTATCTTATGATGCAACTCTAGAGTTCAACAGATGCTGAAATGACATCTCCTGAACACCATCATGGGAGGTCGGTTGAATAAGCCACTTTTCATTTATAGCAACTTAGGAACAAAAAAGCAAAGATCCTCTCTCCAGGGCTGAAAATTTACCTAGTGATAAGCCCAGTGGAGAAATATATGGAAATACAGGGGTACAATACAGGAGGAGGCTTATCCTACATATGAAAAATTGACCCCCAAATTGTACCTTTTTCACAGAGATTTAGATGTTATCCTTCCTGCTCTGTGATGTATTTTGAGTCGAGAAGCATCACTCAAGTGGACATGTAGTGCTACATCATTTGTGGATGTTCTAGTGCTTTGATGTTGGTCAGTGGGGAGAATGCCAGTGACCCAGCAGCTGGAAAGATGCATAAAAAGCATCGTTTCATCTGAAAGCTTTTGTTATGAGCTGGTAATAAATATGTCACAGAATGCTGAAAGAGACAATCAGTCCCAAAGGAGAACACAGAGGACCAGAGTTTTGAAACAGGAAGAAGGTTCCTTAAAAGAGTCCCTGGTCCTGCCTCCCAGGATGACACTGAAGCTTTTCAATGGGCTGTGGACTGTAATTCATGGCCTATTGAAGGTCTAGAAACATGTTTCTTGAATAGGTGGATGGATGGAGTCATTATTTCATGCATGGATGTGCAGATGGGTGGATGAATGGATGAGCTGGGACAAGTTTATGCAGTTTCTTGGCGGTCACTTTGCTGATACAAAAGTTTTTGTGCAATTTGCACAATAGAAGGAAGCCTAAGATCTTTCAGTGCATGCTTTTTGATGGTGACAACCATTCTAGGGGCAATAGATTCAGCAACCATTCAGAGCCCTATCTTCTGTCAGTGCTGACAATGTTTTAGAGGCATCAATAACATGATAGACATGCTGTACAGCTAAGTGGTCATACCTATGGGCTTTGGAATCTGACAGATCTGGGCCTCATTATTTCTTTTTTGAATATTTGAATTTAATTTCAATCCATTTACAGCTACTTATTTATTATTATCTATTAATTGGAATACAACCACAAATAATATTATGTCTCTTCACGCGTAATACAAGGACCTTACAACAGTATATTCCCAATTCGTCCACCCCATCCTTTGTCCTATGAACTTTACTCTGTGCACACACAATCTCAGGGACAAAACCCCACCTTTCAGGATGTTTCCCAACTTGGCCCTGAGCTGAGTCTTCACTAGGCTATATCATCATTCTATTAAGTTCATGGTATTGCTTACTCCTATCAGAACTGTAAACACAATTATTTCCCATTCTCCCTTGAGATTCTCAAACCATGTCTTAAATGTTAGTATGCAGCAAAGTTATTTAAGTAGCTAAAATATTTTGTGAAATATTATTTCATGACTGATTTCATTTAATTCTCCTGCATACCATTGAAGTAGGTAGTATTTATATTCCCTTTTTTTCATTATGGTTCTCACTAAGAGACCGTGGAGGTATGATCCCTTAAAATAGCGTGTCTGACATTGGGGTCACGTGAGAACTCTGAGCAGGAGCTAGTCCCGGCAAGCATAATAAGTTGATAATATTGTTCTGGCCCTATTAGGTCCAGGTAGGAATCAGTGACGTAGAAGAAAAGGACATTTTCATGACAGAAGGGGATGCCTTTTGTTAACAGTGAACTTGCTGCTATCATCTCAATATTTGTATCCTCTCCAAAATTCATATGGCTACTCCTAATGCCCAATGTTATGGTATTAAGACATGGACTTTGGGGAGATGACAAGGTCATGAAGGAGGAACCCAAATGAATATAAAATGTCCTTAGAAAAGAGAGCTTCCTTGCTCTCTTCCTCGAGTTGTATGTATTGGGTAAGAGTGGGAGGGGATACGTTTACTAAATGCCTGCCCTGCCATCATCCCAAGTAGTCAGAGTGAGATACATACATCTTGCCTCTTCCTCATTTCCACACAAACATGTCGGTAAGGGCAAGTGGTCCAACAACAGCCATATTCACTCCTCCCCTTTACATTCTGCAGCCAGCAGAGGTGAGACTGAACCATAAGTGCTCTTGAATTTCTCCCCTTTCTGGCCCTCCCTCTCCATTAAGTAGGGTTTCTTTAACCTTGGCAATGTGCAGAGAAAGTGAGGTAACATCCTCACTCTCCTGCACCAGATCTCAGTATTTTTACACGTAAGAAGCAGGGATCTTGCCGGGGCTTGGGAAGGTCAAAAATGGCAATAAAAGTTGTTGACCTGGGCTAAAGCAAACAAAACATACAACGAGAAATCTGACCCAGAAAAGTGCCTCCACCTGACTATTCTACAGTCTTATCCCAGACTTCCAGCCTCCAGAACTGTGAGAAATATATTTCTGTTGTTTAGCTAGTTTGAAAAGATACATGCACCCCAATGTTCATAACAGTGCTATTTACAATAGCTAAGATTTGGAAGCAATCTAAGTGTCCATCAACAGATGACTGGATAAAGATGTGAGATACACACACACACACACACACACACACACACACACAATGGAATACTACTCAGCCATTAAAAAAGAATGAAAATTTTTTCATTTGCAACAATATGGATGGACTTGGAAGGTATAATAAGTCAGATAGAGAAAGATAAATACTGTGTGATATTACTTATATGTGGAATCTAAAAAATAAAACAAATGACTGAATATAACAAAAATGAAACAGACTCACTGATATAGAAAACAAACTAGTGGTTACCAGTGGGGAGAAGGTAGTGGGGAGAGGCAAGATAGGGGTAGGGGATTAAGAGGTACAAGCTACTATGCATAAAATAAATAAGCTACAAGGATATAAGTACAACACAGGGAATATAGCCAATATTTTACAATAATATAAATGAAATATAATCTTTAAAAATTGTGAATCACTATATTTGACATCCGAAATTTATGTAATACCGTACATCAACTATACCTCATTAAATGAAAAGATTTGTAACAAATTGATGTCAAAAATTTTTCCTGTTGTTTATAAGATACCTAGTGTGTGATATTTTGTTATAGCTGCTAGAACAGACTAAGATATCTGTGGAAGATGCAATATTAAGAGGGGCATGTAACATGGCCTCTTTTTGGAGAATATAGAAGGCAGATGGAGGCAGAAGTAGATCTTCGATTCAAACACCTAATCAGGAAAGCTTTTTTAGTCTCCCTTGTTCCAACAGTATCACACTCTGCTCTTTCTTTTCATATTGCCCTTTCCAACCTTTTCTTCTATATTTTAACATGTGCATTTGAGCAAAGCCCAGCAAATCACCCTTAAAAGGGTGATGAACCAGGTGACCAAAAACGTGAATCTGGAGATAGTCTGGCATCGAACTTTGGCATTTTCCCTCTCCTCTCATTGCAGATGTAAATCATAGGAAATGACAGAAATACACATGCACGTGCATGTACACACACACACAGACACACGCATACTGATCCATAATGGATGGGGAAAATGTAAAGATGTTCATTTTACCTTAGAAATTTGGGTAACTCATAAGAAATTAGAAGGTTCAGCAATATAATTGAGAAAATCAAAATATAAAACATGCACTGGAGAGGAATGCTATAAAATTTGCAAGGGGTTCTGTATAATGAGATTTGTTAAAGGCAACTCTGAACTTGTAGATACAGGACAGAAGAGCGAGGGAGAATTTGGAACACAGTGGGTCATTGATTAGAGTGAGTCATTGGAACCGCAGACATACCAGCCAGGCAGGATGGACCCTCTTTCCTGTGTGAGTGCTATAGAAGCAGAGGTTCCTGCTCACAGGTGTGAGTCCCTGAGTGCTGGTGCTAGTGGACTTGGCTTAGATGCACCAGATGCCATCCCTGTTTGCATGAAGGAGATGTTTTAAACTGACAGGATCTGATGACTGCTGTTCTCAGTGCAGCACTTTAACCAGTGACCCGTTGAGTCCAAGACCACCAAGATTATACCCTGCTCTAACTGATGAGCTCAGAATCCTCCAATCCTAATCCAGCTCCAGTCAACCAGTATGAATAATGCAAAGAGAGGTTTTTGCTGTGGTTATTGGTGCTGTTGCTGTGGCTTCAGGGACTGGACTGGAGAAGTATTCCAGTTTCTTGATATCAGAGTTCCTGGAATGGTTCACCATGGCCAGTTAGGTCCGTTATCTCATCCGCAGTTTCATCTAACTTTGACTTTTCAGCAAGGTCTAGAGGACAATGAGCAGGAAACCAGCAGAAAATATTTTTTCCCACTGATTCTGGCTGCCCTTGGCCATCCATGCCTCCAGATGTTACTTCTGCGCTGAGACAGCCCTACATGCACATTCCCTGCACTTTGTGCTCAAAAAAAATTCTGCAGGGCGTTTTCAGGAAGAAGAGACTGTTTTTCACTCTTCTTGAGCTTGTCAGCTCCATACTGGGGATGATGCTCTCTTCCCTTTGAGTAGGAGTGGGATTTAGGAAAAGGCTCCCAAGTCCCCATTCAGATCCTGGCCAGCTGCCAGCTCTGCCTCCACCCAGTCCCCTCCCAGGGTCTAGGACCCCTGCTGGGGCAAGTAGACGCACCACAGTTACTGGTCTGGGGAGACACAGGCCTGGAGGAGGAGGCAGCAAAAAGCTCCATGTGATTTGAGAGGATGCACTGCTGCAGGCTGGATGAGGACCACGACCCACAACCCGCCTGCTGACCTGACCTGCTGTGGGGCTGCAGGCCCAGCCTCTGCCCTCTCTGCCCTGTCCCCTCACCTGCACAGGGGACACAACTATGCTCCCAGCATGCAGGGGGTGCTCATGAAAGGAGGGGGATCTGAAGAGATGAGACAGATTTGCCCAAGGGGAGGAGGAGTGGGTCGGAGCTGGTGGGGAAGGTCTGACGTGGGCCGCCTCATGCCTGACCGGGAGCTGCCTTCCTGGAAGGGCTCAGGGCAGTCAGGCAGCTGGGGAAGCTCTGAGATCAGAACCCTGGGCCAGGCCCCCTTGAGGTCCTCTCTGGAGTGCTCTGGGGTGGCCAGCCGCCTGTGTCACAGGCTCCTTCCTGTTTGTCCCCATCTTTGCCCTTGGGGAGCCCCGAGATGAGCTCAGTGAGCTCCCTGTCCCAAAGGTCACTGAGACCCATCAGCAGTCATTAGGGCCATGAGTCGTCATCACAACAGCCCCTGGTGGGCACTCGTGTAACTTCCAAACAGAGCTCACAGGCTTTGAAGTGATTCTGATGATGTGTCGTCATTTATTACAGCCAGAGTGTGTTCAGTCATTCTCTATTGGATGGTTAGGCAGCGTGTGATCTACTTGTTTGCCATCTTAAACTAGCTGTGGTGAGCATTCTTGTGCATATATGTAACCCTGGAGAAACACAGGAAAGTTCATAACAATGTTTGTAATAGCAAAAAACTGTTAACAACCCAATTATGTATCAACAGACAAATGCATAAGTAGTTCCATATTCACATCATGGAATAATATACAGTTATGAGACAGAATGAATTAGCCACACAGAGATATAATGTTAAGTGAAAGAAGCCAGATATAAAAGAGGACATGCTATATGTCTCTATATAGCTCAAAAGCAAACAAAGTTAATGTTTAGGCATACATACACCTGAGTTTAAAAGGTTTACAGAAAGGAAGGTTTCTCAGTTGATTGGCAAATTTAACAAATAATTTCAACCACAATACAGTGAAATTGACATTTTCCAGTGTACATTTCTGTGAATTTTAACACGTGTATTGATTTGTATAACCACCACCACACTCAGGATACAGAACTGTTCCATTACCCCCAAATAACTCCCTTTTGCTGCCACTTGATAGTCACACCCTCTTCCTGCCCCTATGCTCCTGAAATCACTGGTTTTCTCTCTGCCACTACACTTTTACCTTTTCAAGAATGTCATGTAATTGGAATAATACAGTCTGTAATATTTTGAGACTGGCTTCTTCATTTAGCATAATGCCTTTGAGTTTCATCCAAGTTGTTAGGTTCATTTTTTTTAAATTGCTGAGGAATATTCCATTATATGGATGTAACACAATATGTTTATCCATTCACTCACCAAAGGACATTTGGTTTGTTTCCAGTTTTGATTATGAATAGAGCTGCTGTAAGCATTTGTGCATGGGTGTCTGTGTGAACATACACTTTCATATCTCTAGGGTATCTCCAATTTTTCTAGCATCATTTATTGAAAAGACTATCATCTCTCCATTGAATTGCCATCACAAATACGGCATATTGAATTTTTTACAAAGTTGTGTCTATTCCTTTGTGTGTTTATCTCTTGGCTGTATACCACACTGTCAAGATTACTGTAGAATTATTATAGCAATTCTTAAAATCCATGTTTTACCTCTAATTTTGTTCTTTTTCAGAATTAATTTGGCTATTCTAGTTCCTTTGCCTTTTCACTTAAATTTTAGCATTAATTAGCCTGTACCTGCAAACAATCTTGTGAGATTTTTATTGCAATCGCATTAAATCTATAGATAAATTTGAGGACAATTAATATCTTGACTATATTCAGTCTATTGACCCATGAACACAGTATTGAATGATAGTTTTCTTTTCCTGCACTGTTCTCCTGTGATTTTAGTATTAAGGTATTGCTGGCCTAATAAAATGACTTCACAATTGTTGCCTCTCTCCTACTGTCTTGAAGAAATTGTGTAGAATTACTGTTATTTCATCTTAAATGTTTGATAAGTGTATAATATAGGATTAACTCAGCAAGGAAGGTTTATCCATACCATCACACTCCAAAGAAAGGTTTAGCAATTATCCTTCTCATGGGAGGTGACCTCTAAGCCCTCAGAATATCTTACCTGATAAGAGTGTTTTTGTTTCCATAAGGCTCTTGGACCATGCCAGATAATATATGCTAACAATGTACTTTATGGTGAAGACCTTGGGCCATGAGGTATAAGCTTGACCTCTGGAAGAGCTGGAGACTCACATCAGTCATGCATACTATGAACTACTGCCAATAAACACCCTGGACACCAAGGCTGAGGTGAATTTCCCTGGCTGGAAATACTCCATGCATGTTGTCACACATCCTTGCTGGGAGAAGCAAGCAGTGTTTGCAACTCCATTAGAAGAAGACAACTGGAAGTTTGTGCCTGGTCTCTCCTGGGCTCTGCCTTATGTGCCACTTTCTAACTATTATTTTACTTTAATAAGCTATAGCCATGAGTATTATAGCTTTTCTGAAATTTTGAGTCCATCTGAAGAATTATTAAACCTGATGGTGGTCTTGGGGAATCTTGAAATGTTGTGGTCATCAGGGGTATAATTCACTATTACAATATGAGTTGCTGAAACACGATGAAATCATGATTTGAGAAAAGTAAGGATGAGAGGTGGTTGGTAAACATTTGATTCCTGGATGGCCACTGGGTCACCCATGGTATGAAACTGCATCTATGCTGTGATAAGTTACTGGAGGTAAAATTTAACAATGGAATTTAGGAATGATATATCCAACTCTTAAGGCATTGGCTCATTGGACATATAAGGAAATGCAAAACAGTAAGAAATGAGCTAAACAGGGGATAGGCCAAGATGACGGAATAGGATGCTCATAGCTCACCCTCTCCACAAATACACCAAAGCTCACATCCACGGACCCACTCAGCCAACCAGAGCACCTGCTGAACTCCAACAGAACATCACACTCTTCAAAAGACAAAGATGCCACGAATCTGGTAGGAGAAAAGGAAAAAAGAGAGAAGAAAAAGAAAAACAGTGAAGGACTGATCCCGCAGGGAGGGAGTGGCAAAGGAGGAATAGCGCACATTCACTGAGTCTCCTGGTCTCCAACGGAGAGGTCAGTGGGAGTGAGGGGGAACCTCTGAGGCTCGGATCTGTACGGAGCAGCCCTTGACCAACAGAACTAAGTTAAACGGGCAAAAAGGGTCCCTGTGACAACCAGCCCTAGAGGCAAAGTGGCAGGTGGGGGATGGTACAGGCTGCAGAGAGGCAATCCTGGTGGACTGCAGGGTGCTGTCCGCCATGGATGAGTGGGTACACAGGACAAAACAATGTGGGCCCTCCACAAAATACAAAAAACAAAAACAAAAACAAAACACGGCTGATGTGCCCAGTGGGGAAAGGGTGCCATATCCTCTAGCTCTGAAAACCCGCCAATGGTTTTTGGGAGAAGAGAGGCGGTGCTCAGCCACAGCCGTCATATCCTCCAGTGCTTAGCACCCAGGCAGGGGCAGGGCCTAAACCTGAATCCATACGTAAGGGCTTAGCAGCCTCAAAGGTGAGATGGAGACTTGTTTACAACCCTAGGCAGATAGGATCATTCTTCCCTGGTACCTCTGAAAACATTTGCCTCCAAGACAAATGAACAAGGAGCTGAGTTCTGGCACAGAGCAGGGGTGGGGCAGTTCTGCCATCTTCTCTGAGCCCGCCTATGGAATACAGACTTGAGACAGAGCGGGCAGCTGCACAGAGCAGGGGAGCAACCAGAGCCAGGAGAGGACGGGTGGCCACCCGTCTTCCCAGCAGGAGTGCAGCACATCACCATGGTGCTGGTAGACGGCGCAACCTGCCCACCTAACTTGCCCTAGTGCAGCATCTGACCACGGCATCGGGAGGGGGAGTGACCAGCCACCTACAGTGCTGTTAGGAGGGGGTCTGACCTGCCCACCTACCCTGCAGGACCACAGCATCGGGATGGGGCATGAACCACCTGCCCACTGTGTAAGAGCACAGCACCTGACCACAGTGTTGGGAGGGGGTGCAATCTGCTTGCCCATCTGCACTAGGAGCAGCACAGACCAGGGGCGCCAACGGAGGGCCCCTTGAAGCAGCGAGCTGAGTTCACGCAGCAGGGCGAGGACAGAAAGACCTCTCGAAAAAAATCATTAAGAGTGCACAGTCTCCATGAGAACACATACCCTTTTTTTCCTTCTTTTCTTTTTTTATCTGTTATATTTCTATTACCTTTTTAATTTTTACTTTTTTAACATTTTTTATTGATTTATAATCATTTTACAATGTTGTGTCAAATTCCAGTGTTCAGCACAATTTTTCAGTCATACATGGACATATACACACTCATTGTCACATTTTTTTCTCTCTGAGCTACCATAAGATTTTGTGTATATTTCCCTGTGCTATACAATGTAATCTTGTTTATCTATTCTACAGTTTTGAAATCCCAGTCTATCCCTTCCCACTCTCTGCTGCCCTGGCAACCACAAGTCTGTATTCTATGTCTATGAGTCTATTTCTGTCCTGTATTTATGCTTTGTTTTTTTGTTTGTTTGTTTGTTTGTTTTTGTTTTTTAGACTCCACATATGAGCGATCTCATATGGTATTTTTCTTTCTCTTTCTGGCTTATGAGGACATGTTACTATATATAGAAAACCCTAAAAGGTCCACACAAAAACTACTAGAGCTGATCGAAGAATTCAGCAAGGTAGCAGGTTACAAGATTCACATTCAAAAATCAGTTGCATTTCTTTACACTAATGATGAATCAACAGAAAAAGAAAGTCAAGAAACAATCCCCTTTAAAATAGCACCCAAAGTAATATATATCTGGGAATAAATCTAACCAAGGAGGTGAAAGAATTATATACAGAAAACTATAAACAATTGATGAAGGAAATTAAAGAAGACTTTAAAAAATGGAAAGATATCCCATGCTCTTGGATTGGAAGAATCAATATTGTTAAAATGGTCATACTGCCCAAGGCAATCTACAGATTTAATTCAATCCCTATCAAATTATGCAGAACATATTTCACAGAACTAGAACAAATCATAATAAATTTGTATGGAACCACCAAAGACCTGGAATTGCCAAAGCATTACTGAAGAGAAAGAAAGAGGCTGGAGGAATAACTCTCCCAGACTTCAGATAAATTTTTCTTTTAAAATATTTTTAGTATTATTGTTTTTTAAAATCCACCTCATTTCATTTTTATTTCTCTTGGTTTTGATCTCCTGTTATTGATTATACTCAGGTTTCAATTTTTTTGTTGTTCTGATTATACACTGTTTTCAAACCTTTCTTTTTCCTCCCTTTTTTTAAAATTCTCTATTTTTTAGTTTTATTCCTGCATAGGTGTTAGATAGATAAATAAATAAACTCCCTAAGGACCACAATAGATAACTGATACTCCATAAGCAACAGTGCCAGAGAGATATGAGCAAGACAAAGAAGCAAAGAAACCATTCCCAATTAAAAGAACAAGAGAACTCCCCTGAAACAATGATCAATGAAATAGACTTTGATGGCCTACTAGAACAAGATTTCAAAAAAGGAGTGATCAAATTACTGAAGGAACTAAAAGAGATAGTGTTTAGAGATATAAAATATGTCCAAAATGAAGATGAAGCTATAACCCAAGCAATAGAAAAAAAAGCAAGAATAAACAAATGGGACCTAATGAAACTTACAAGCTTCTGCACAGCATAGGAAACCATAAACAAATGACAATCAACGGAATGGGAGAAAATTTTTGCAAACAATGAAACCGACAAAGGGTTGATCTCCAGAATATATAAGCAGCTCATACGACTTAAGAAGAAAAAAACAAACAACCCAATCCAAAAATGGGCACAAGACCTAAACAAGCAATTCTCCAAGGAAGACATACAAATGATCGATAGGCACATGAAAAAATGCTTAATAGCACTAATTATCAGAGAAATGCAAATCAAAACTACGACAAGGTATCACCTCACACCAGCCAGAATGGCCATCATTCAAAAGTCCACAAATGACAAATGCTGGAGAGGCTGTGGAGAAAAGGGAACCCTCCTACACTGCTGGTGGGAATGCAGTTTGGTACAGCCACTGTGGAAACAGTATGGAGATTCCTCAAAAGACTAGGAATAGACTTACCTTATGACCCAGGAATCCCACTCCTGGGCATATATCCAGAAGGAACCCTACTTCAGGATGACACCTGCACCGCAATGTTCATAGCAGCACTATTTACAATAGCCAAGACATGGAAACAGCCTAAATGTCCATCAACAGGTGACTGGATAAAGAAGAAGTGGTATATTTATACAATGGAATACTATTCAGACATAAAAACTGACAATGTAATGCCATTTTCAGCAACATGGATGTTCCTGGAGAATGTCATTCTAAGTGAAGTAAGCGAGAAAGAGAAAGAAAAAATCATATGAAATCGCTCATATGTGGAGTATTAAAAAAAAGAACATAATACAAAACAGAAACAGACTCATAGACATAGAATATAAACTTGTAGTTGCCAAGGGGGTGGGGGATGGGAAGGGACAGACTGGGATTTCAAAATTTGTAGATACTGACAGGCATATTTAGAATACAACACAGGGAAATATATACAAGATCTTGTGGTAGCTCACAGCAAAAAAAAAAAAATGTGACAATGAATATATGTATGTTCATGTATAACTGAAAAATTGTGCTCTACACTGCAATTTGACACAACATTGTAAAATGACTATAACTCAATTAAAAAAGTTTAAAAACAAAATAATAAAATATCTTATTGCTTAGAAAAATGCCTATTTAGGTCTCCTGCCCATTTTTTTTTTTATTGAGTTGTTTGCATTTTTTTGATATTGAGTTGTATCAGTTGTGTGTGTATTTTGGAAATTAATCCCTTGTTGGTCTCATCTGCAAATATTTTCTCCCATTTGGTAGGTTATCTTTTCATTTTGTTTATGGTTTTCTTTGCTGTGCAAAACCTTTTAAGTTTAGTTAGGTCCCATTTGTTTATTTTTGTTTTTATTTCCATTACTCTAGGAGATAGAGCAAAAAAATTATTGCTATGATTTGTATCACAGAATGTTCTGCCTATGTTTTCCTCTAAGAGTTTTAAAGTATCTGGTCTTACATTGAGCTCTCTGATCCGTTTTTATTTTATTTTTGCATATGATATTAGAGAATATTCTAAGGTATTTTCTGATTTTTCCTTTGATTTCATCATTGACCCACTGGTTTTTTAGAAGCATGTTGTTTAGTCTCCATGAGTTCATTCTTTCCCTGTTTTTCACTCTATGGATGATTTCCAGTTTCATACTATTGTGGTCAGAAAAGATGTTTGAAATAATTTCTATTCTCTTAAATTTGTTGCAGCTTATTTTGTGACCTAGTATATAGTCTATTGTACAGAATGTTCCAAGCATACTTGAAAAGAATGTGTATTCTGTTTTTGTTGGATGTAGTGTCCTGTAGATATCAATTCATTCCAACTGGTCTAGTGTGTCATTTAGAACCTATGTTGCCTTATTGATTTTCTGTCTGGATGATCTGTCCATTGATGTCAGTGGGGTGTTAAAGTCTCCTACTATTATTATCTTATGGTCAATTTCTCCCTTATGTCTGTTAGTATTTGTTTTATATATTTAAGTGTTCCTATATTGGGTGCATATATATTAATGAATATAATACTTCCTTCTTGCATTAATCCCTTTATCATTATATATTGCTCTTCTTTGTCTTTGTTCACAGCCTTTGTTTTAACTGTACTTTGTCTGATACAAATGTTGCTACTCCCTCTTTCTTGTTGTTTCTATTTGCATCAAATAACTTTATCACCTCAATTTCAGTCTGTATTTATTTTTCTCCCTGAAATAAGTTTCCTGTGGACAGCATATTGCAAGTTCTTGTTTTTTTAATCCAATCTTCTGCTCCGTGCTTTCTGATCAGAGCATTGTCTATTGGCATTGAAAGTAATTATTGATAGATGTGTACTTATTGCCACTTTAATCCTTGTTTTCCAGTTGTTTTTGTAGATCTTTGTTCATTTCTTCTTCTTTTTGTTTTCCTTTCATGGTTTGATGATTTTCTTTTGTAGTACACTTGAGTTCCTTTCTTTTTGGTTTTTGTGAATCTATTGTACGTTTTTGATTTGTGATTACCATGGAGTTCAAGTATGTTGGCCCATAACTATATCTACTTACTTTAAACTGATAGTCATTCATGTTCAAATATATTCTAAAAGAGCTACATTTTTATACTCTTCTCCCCAGTGCTCTGTGATTTTGATGCCCTGTTGTACATCTTCATATTTACCCTTTTACTGTCAATTGTGTATAATCAATTTTACAATTTTTCATTGTTTTTAATTTATGTAGACTTATTTAAGTGATCTTCAATCTTTTTATATATTTGCCTTTCCTATTATGATTATGCCTTTCCAATGGATGATTGCATCTTTTCTCTTTAGAGAATACCTTTCAATGTTTCTTTTAGGGTAGGTTTAGTATTCCTGAATTCTTTTAGTTTTTGCTTGTCTGAGAAATTCTTTATCACTCCTACTATTTTGAATGAAAATCTTGCTGCATTGAGTATTCTAGGTTTCAGGTTCCTTCTTTAGGTTTGGGAAGTTTTAAGCCATAATTTCTTTATTTTTCAATCCTCTTTTCTCCTCCTCTCTATCTGGAACCCCTATTATGACTAGGTTGGCACATTTTATATTATCCTATAGATTTTGCATGTTGCTTTCATTTTTTTTAAATTTGTCTTTCTGTCTGCTGTTCTGATTGGATGATTCCCATTATTCTATCTTCTAGATCACTTATGCATTCCTCTCTGTCATTTAATTGGCTAGCCATTGCTCCTAGATTGCTTTTCATCTTGGCAATTTAATTACCTATTTTTGATTACTTCATCTTTATAATTTCTAGTTCCTTCTTACATTGATCTGTGTTTCTGTCAATAATCTTTCTTAATTCAGTTATCATTTTTATTATTCCTTTCTTGAACTCAGAGTTTGGTAGACTGGTGAGGTCTATTTCATTATTTGTTCTTTCAGGGGATTTCTCTTGCTCTTTTACTTGAGAGTAGTTCCTCTGTCTTTTCATTTTACTTAACTTTCTCTTTCTCTGTCTCTGTGAATTTAGGAAAAACAGTTATCCATTGTTGTCCTGAAGGGTTTTTTTTTTAATGTGGGAGCATCCCTGTGTAGACTATATGTCCAATGTCTTTGGTGTATGATAGTTTTGATATACCATCTTAACCATTTTTAAGTGTACAGTATAGTAGTATTAAGTACATTCACATTGCTGTGAACCAATCTCTAGAACCCTTTTCATTTTGCACAAATGAAACTACATATCAGTTAGACAACAACACATCATTCCCCATTCCCTCCAACCCTTGGCAACCACCATTTTATTTTATCTCTATGAATTTGCAGAATTATACTATTTTTACTATTACTTATACCCAATCTGAACCTTATATTTAAAAAATTTTGTAGTCTTATTTTGGTTTTGCTGTACTTAATTTTAGTTAGTTGGGTGTTCTGGGGGTTTTTGCCAAATGGTGTTTCATACTAAAATAAAAGTATTAAGTG
The DNA here is from genome assembly GCF_036321535.1 of Camelus dromedarius. Classification (NCBI taxonomy): domain Eukaryota; kingdom Metazoa; phylum Chordata; class Mammalia; order Artiodactyla; family Camelidae; genus Camelus; species Camelus dromedarius. Next base: position 68,599 of record NW_026989831.1, read on the forward strand.
ATGGTTCAGGTGGGCTGCAGAAAACAAATCACTCTGAAGGTGATACTTAATGACTGAGTTCTAGAAATTACTTGATTCATTGAGTCAAGATTGAGTAATGCTTAGCAGGACTCTGGCATTGTCCTGAATGGATTTCCAAAAACCAGAGCCCTTGGGGGGTTCCCCTACTTTCATGGGAAGGCAGACCAATTCATTCAATTTACATCAATTTATTAAGTGCCTACTATGTGCCAGACAATGTTCTGGATGTGTGGGATACTGCACTGCACAAAATGGACAAATATTCCTGTCCCCCAAAAGATTATATTATTTCAGGAGTATGGATGTGTGAGTATAATGTTAATAACTTAAAGATCATCTGATCAAGATACATGCCTGATCTCTGTCAGTAGCATTTGGGACTTAAATACACCACAGCTTCTTGTCACATACTATAATAATTTATTCCCCACCATCCACTTGGATATAGGCAAAGTGGAGACATTAGGACTGAAGATGCATAATCTGATGTGGTCCTGATGAATTACTCCCCCAAACTGCACCCTTGTCATGCCATGGCAACAAAACCTAGTAATTGTGAGCTACAGCCATGATGTCACTGGGTCCTGGAGGATTCAAAACTGTGGAGGGCCATGGTGACTATCACTCCTCATCTCAACACCAATGAACCACCATCTTCACCACCAAACTACCTTGAGAGTCTCAATTGATTTAAATTCTCTTTTAAAGTGGTAAGCAAAGTTTTATTATTTTCTTCTATGAAGAACTACAGATTTCATTTTGAATTTTCTCAGTACTTTATGCTAGGATATTTTTCCAAGTGATTCTTTTGCTGATCTGGGCGTATAATGTTGATACACAAAAATGATATCTTTGCAATTAAGCAGAGACTCTATGTTTCACCTAGATTTTAATGTAAGATTTATATTATTTCAGATTTTCTCCTTAGTGCTCTCTTTTGCTATAGGCCCAGTGTGCAATATTTGCTTTTAAACTTATTGAATTTTAAAGGAAAATACATAAATTTAACAATAAAAAATTTAACAAAACATGCTGGGCAAAATGGTATATAAAGTGTATTTTTATGTTATAAAGTATGCTTACATACATCCCTACGCACACACAAAAGGAAAAATGACTGGAGGGAGACATTCGACAATATTAATACTGTTTCCCAGAGGGCTACTTCCTTTTTCATATCATTGAAGTTACATGGCATTCTAAACATTCTATCTTTATAACAAAAAAAGACCAATGAAATAAGGTTAAACACTGTTCAAAAAAATAAATTATTTTATATGATACAAAGCCTACTATTAGGCAGAAAATTAAAGATTCAGGTATTATCTCTTAGATTTTATATATGAATCATATCAAATGTATTTCTAATTCCTTTTGAATGAGCCAAAATTAAATCTTTCTTCATTCAGGGTGTTTTAATGAGGCTTCATCATAGTCTATCCAATAAAGCTTTATTATTTCACTTGTGAATGCTTAAGCAGTTTTAACCTCTGTTTGTTGTACAGGAAACTGGACAGTTATTCCTATCTGCCTATGAGCCAGTCCCATTATTTGAGCTTGAGTTATAATACAGGTTTTCTCAGAACTGTGAATATTTTCCTTGACAGTGTGAGAGAAAGTTCATAGGTTGAGGTGCTAAATCAGAGCTTCACCTCTTATGATTCTGTTAACCTTAGTCCGGTTATTTTCCTCTGCTGAAGCTCAGTGTCCTCCCCACTTAAATGGGCCTAATCATACTTGTTATAATTGTATGTGCTCAGCACATGGTGATTGGCAACAATAATCATTGCTATTACTCTTGATTGTTCTTTAGCAGGAGGAAGAGATCAGATTGCGGTGAAATTTTTATATTTTCTTGGTAAGATATCCGTCTTTAATCTATACAATTGAACATAGGGTAACTGGGAATCTGAAGCACTTAAAATAGTAAACATGAGGTTTGAGGAGATGTCAGAGGAAGATACAAAGAAATCCAACTCCCACTTTCTGCCTCAATGCCCCTCTCCGTGCTGGGTGTGGATAGGCTGACTAATAAGGATGGCCCCTACTCTGGTGGAGTGAGAAGCACCTACTCAGTGGGTAACAACTGCCAGGGCTCTGGTCAGGGCAACTAGGTGGAAGGAGGTGACCACATCCCTTGTGTCCAGCCACGGGCACTCTTCCTCATTGACTGTCTCCCCTCCAGCATCCCTCAACCAGGAAAGCAGCAGTAATAAAGGCTGTCATTCACTGAGCTCTGCACCAGGCACTTCATTCATTCCAGAGACTAACGTTTGTAGAGGATCATCTATGTGCCAGGCAGTGGAGTAGGAGCTGAAGACGCACCAGTGAACTAAGCAATCTAAAATGCCTGCCCTTGTTGACTTTATATTCCAGTGGGGGAGACAGCAATAAGCAATGAGTTTAATAAATCAACACATGATGCAGTACAGTATGTGTTACTAGAAAACTAGTGAAGGAAAAGGGGTCTGGCAGTGCTGATCAGTAGGTATGAAGGTTTAAACAAGGTGTCAGGGTCAGCCGCATTGAGAAGGAGACATTTGAGCAGATACTGGAAGGCAGTGAGGGATCAAGGCACAGGGATATCCAGAGGAACAAAGCTACAGGCATTGGAAGCAGCCCTGCACTCCCCTGAAGAGGGGGTGGGTGTGCTGTGACCTCCAGAACACTGAGCTGGGCACTGGACTTACAACGCTGAGATCACACTCCACTGGGCTTGGGAGAGATGGGCAGTTCTACCAGCAATCACAACAGCCTTGCCAGCACTATCTAGTTTGAGGGAATGAGGGGGACTTTGTCAGCATTTGCCTTTTTAGGGAAGTCAGATGAGCTTGCCTGATGAAGTGCCAAGAATCTCAGAGCAGAAGGAAGAGGAGAAGATAACCAGGATGGGGGTAGAGTTTCCTAGACAGGTGCAGCAGGGTGACTGCCATTAGGAATGCATCTCAGGAATCTGATGGCAGGGAATTTAATGATCTGAGGGCACCAGCTGCTCTCAGGCTATGACTGAGTGTGGTAGGAATAGTTAAAACAGGACTGTTTCTGGGAGGCTGATTTTGTTCCTGTTCCATCTGCCCTTTGTTCCCTTTTGGCTTTTTTCTTCTTTTTTGGTACTTTGTGTGCGGCTCATTTTTCCCCTTTGTAGGCTTATTAGCAATAAATTTCATTTTGTTCGTGTTTGAACTTACCACATATAATACTTTTATTACTTAAAAATCTACTGTGATAACATAAAAGTATTTTTATTTAGCTTCATTTTACTATGAGAATATTACAGTAATATTTCATTTCTATCCACTCAACCTTTGGGGGGGTTTTCACTGTCACATACTATGTTTAAATCCCTACACCGCATTGGGGGGTTTTTTCCTCAGGCAGTCAACTATCTTTCAGAAAATTTAAATAGTAAGAAAAATTCTGCCCATGCTGTTACTCTCCTAGGGGCTCTCCATTCCTTTTCATAGATCTACATTTCCATTTGCTATCATTTTCCTTCTTCCTGAAGGACTTGCTTTAACATTTCTTGTAGGGTGGGTCTGCTGGTGATGAATCCTCTTAGATTTAGTGTATCTGAAAAAAGACTTTATTTTGCCACTGTTTTTCAAATGTTACTTAATCAAACTTGGGTCCACTCGCCCACTCACAGTAAAGCCCATCCACTGACACCAGGTTGTGGTGAAGGAAAGTACACCCAACATGGGTGCATGACGTCCAACAGGGGACAAAGCAAGGAGGATGGGCAGCTCATGCTCAAAAGACCGGAACTCCCTGAAGGTTTTCAGGGAAGGGTTTTTAAAGGCAAAGTCAAGGAGAGGATCAAAGGCTGGGTGATCAGCTCATGCTCAATTCTCTGATTGGTTGATGGTGAAGTAACAAGGTGATGTTTTGGGAACCTCAATCATCAGCCTTCAGATTCCAACCTGTTTGAGGTCTGTGTGCTGATGGTCAGCATATAGTTAATTTCTTCCACCTAGTGGGGCTTTTAGTATCTGCAAAACAACTCAGGGATATGGCTCAGAATATTATTATAACCCTTGAGGAGGAACTAAAGGTCCTTGAATTTGTTAGATGCCTAAACTATTATTATTTTGTCTTGCTTGGCATTTTCTCACTTCTCTGATTAAATTTGCTCTTTAGAACTCAGGGAAGGCCTAGGAGGTTTTCTACAAACAAGAGACAAGGGACACAGGGCAGGTGGGGGGATGGGATCTGTCCCCAGGAAGGACCACATGGTCCTGCTCAGTTTTGGAAAGATATTTTCACCTAATTTCAGAGCGACAGAGAAAGCCTCCCAGAGAAAGATAAGTGGAACCTGAGAGCTGAAGGTAAGCAGCAATCGGCCAGTGAAGATGGAGGGAAAGCACCCCTGACAGGGAGTGTATGAGGTTGTGTAAAACAGCATGTATGAGGTTGTGGAAATCAGAGAGAACATGGGCCATGTGATGAACAGAAAGAGGTTCAGATTGGCTGGAACACAGAGTGTAGGATGCTGATTCAAGATACTGCCTGGAACATTGTGCATTTACTGAATATTTGTTGGGTTAATTAATTTTTTGTAATGACCCTTATTGAAAGAACATTCTTTCATTTCTTGGGCCAATACTGAGGGGTTATTTGTGTAGGCATCCATCTGTAACAGGTCCTCAGACTTCCTCAGACTCAGGATACTATATTATACTTAGCTGTTGTGTATCCTTAACTCTTCTATAATTAGCCATTTCTTCCATGAGCCCTGGCTCCATTTATTAGAGAATAATATAAAGAAACCAAGACCTGGGTGCTGAGTGTGCTCATTGTAGCTAACAATACAAAACTACCCAAGACACAGGATAATAATTAGAAAATCAGTAGATCTTGGCTTCCATGTTTGCAGAAGAATAAACCCCAGGCAAAGGAAATCACTGTAATATGGCTTCCACTGTATGTTTAATCATTAACATGTTTCACTACTATTGGTATCATTTCCATCTGGGATATAGGAGGATTTTTCTGCATTAAAAGATTAAAATTGTTTTGTGACCCTCCCTGTTATTCTCCTTCCACCATTTTTTTTTTCCAGTTTGGCAACTTTTGGCTGCAGTCCTTTTCTCACAAATTTAAAGCTATTTGAGACCGTCAATTTTCAAATTCCTGTCCATCCCTGAGATCCAAGAGTAACTTCAACCAAAGGCTATCACCCCCATGGATCCATCATGGAGAGTTACCCCAACTTTGAAATCTGATTCATCATTGACTCCACCTAAAGAAATATCCCAGGAAATTACATCAACCTCCCAACCATCCTTCTCTGAAGCACAAAACATGGATCTCAATATCTTCAACCTCAGTCTTAATAGAAACTGCCTTACCCCTCTACCAGAGGAACTGCTGCAACAGCAATACAGAGATGAGATGATTCAACAAGAAAGGCAGTGGGAAAGGTCAGCATTCCCTCAGAGGAAAAAGACATTCATGGAGAACATGAGACAGAAAACCCTCAATCACACGGCACCTTATCGACTTGGAAGGGAAGGAAAAATCTGTTCCTCACATGATAAAGGTCAGAATAAATTTAAATGCCATTGCAGCCATATCCAAAGGGATACTATTTCTGAGATTTCTGAAGAGCAGAATTCATCCTCTTGGAAAATGCTACTACAGGGCCTTAGTAACTTGAACCTCAGCCCTGATGACACATAGGCCTGCTGTGTACCAGAAGAGCTACCACATGAGTAGGAAAGACAGGAGAGCCACCAAGAGAAGGAGAAGAAAATCAAAAGAATTCATCAGAGGCTCCTAAAATAGTCATTGAAATAAACATGAGAGTCTGATCCTCATGTGATGAGATTAGAATTGATTGAGATGTGTGAATATTGATTTTTAGCCAGTCCCTTGGGTAAAACTTTTGGGGAACTGAACAATTAGGAATGGTCAGTAGGAGCAGCAAGACGCAGTGTCTTGACAAAAAAATCTTATCAGCAAGCAACAATTGTTCTGCCAGTGATTTTAAGGTCACTGTAGGGCAATCTGGGAGGAGTCACTCTGTGGCAAGGAGGATGGGTTAACAGAGGTTCTTAAATGCCCATTATTTGGTTTTCATGATACAACTTGTCTTTTCCCTCTTTGGATTTCTATTTCCCTTATCATATTGCCAATAAGGTATAAAGGATCCATGTAGTGTGAATGTCTTGCTGGTTGCAAAGTGCTTAGCACATTCTTCACTCTCAGAAGCCCTTTCTTTGTCTAGTATGAACAGCACTCCCGTGCCTCCTATAGGAGATGAAGAGCATCATTGTGTTGCTTATATTTCTCCTACAATTATGACAGAGACTAATATGTGTTTTTGCTTTTCATGATATGAAATGGATCAAATTTCTCAATTTCATTCCTGTGGAATTTTCTGACAGTTACCCCACCACAGATCATAGCATTTTGCTAATAGGAAAGTAAGTTTACCTCTGGGGCAATCTGCTTTCTCATGCAGTCTTCAGTGGCATAATATAGCAAAAGTCCATAATATTTTCACACATGGGAATTACTTTAGAAATATAAATTTACATGGATTGGATTACAGCCTTGTAATTTCATCAGGGTATGGGAGTTTAAATAATCCTGTTTGGTTTACACCACTATTCAAGGGAACAATGTAAAAAAAAAAACTGTTTTTTATACATTTGGAATTTCATAGCCTAATTTGATTATGTAAATTGGGGTATACTTTTCAGAGAAATATAATAGCTTAATTGATTGCTTCTTATGAATCTGGCACAATTCTAAGTATTTATACTTACATGTCCATTTAGGTATGATGTGGAACTGATCAAAATCAATTGGTGTGGATATTGGCATACTTATGCTAAAATTTATATGTAAATGCAAAGAATAGCAAACCCAACCTTGAAGAACAAAGTTGTTCTTCACTATCATTTATCAAGCATTGCTGTAAGTTTGTAGTAACTCAGATAGTGAAGACCTTGTGTAAGCATACTAACAGACAAATAGAACAGTGCAAAAGAATAGAAAGTCCGGAAAAACTTCTAGACTAAACACTATATATTTTACATTCATATTCTACTGCAATCAGTGGGGAAGGATTGTTCTTTTCAATTTGGGAACAAATAAACCTTGACCACTACCTTACAACATACAAAAAATTAATCTGAAATGCATCACCAAACTAAATATGAAAAATGATTCAATAACATATTAATAAGAAAATATAGGATCATATCTTCATGACTTTGGGTGTGCAAAAATCTTTCCACAGGTTACAAAAAGCGCTACCTATGAAATTAAATTTTGATGAAATTAAGCATTTTACTCCTCAAAAGAGACCTTGGAGAGGGTGAGAAGGAAACCACAAAGTACTCATGATCTCCTACATATTTTTTAAAAAAAATAGGTGGATCTTGTCTTTATGAAATCACAAAGGTCTATAGAATAAATGAACCCACAAAAATATCAATGTTGCTTGGTTGGATGACTTAAACCTTTACTCTTGAAGGGTCTGGGCCATTAGTAGTCCTTCCTGAATTGGATTCTTGTACTTTCCATTGTCCTTAATCACAGGGTGTGGTAATGCTAAGAGAGCTCCTGTATTCCAGACATACTCTTTCTTACCTTCATTGTGCATAGTGGTCTAATTTCCCCTTGGTAGTCAGGATCAGTCCCCCAGGCCAGCACAGTAACTCCCTTCTTCGCCTGTTAATTCAGAGACAGGGAAAGACCAAAGTCGTGGGGTAGCAGGTCTTAACTTCCATTTCAATGGAATTATTGTTGCATCTACTGATGGAATCATTCCTCCCTTTGAAACTAAGGCGTCTACACCAGCAGAGCATAAAGCCACAGGGACAGGAAGCAAAAATGTTGCTAGTGGATCACTAGGGATCATGGGAGTAGTGCCTCTCCCATTTCCACTCCTTGGTAGGATCCTGGACCTGTGAATCTTGGCTATGAGGGAAATAGAACCATATACTAAATGCTGATTCAGAGCATCTACAGCATTTTAGAGAACCTTGCCCCACTCCAAGAGGATATTGCCATCTGACTGACACTGTAACTGAATCTTCAAAAGGCCATTCCACCATTCTATCAAGCCACCAGCTTCAGAATGGTGGGGAACATGATATGACAAGTGAATTCCATGACCATGGACCCACTGCCACACTTCATTTACTGTGAAGTGGATTCCTTCATCAGAACCAATCCTGTGTAGAATGCAACAAAGGTGAATAAGACATTCTGTAAGTCCACTGATGGTAGTTTTGGCAGAAGCACAGCATGCAGGGAACATAAATCCATATCCATTACGAGTGTTTATTCAAGTAAGAATAAAATGCTGTCTTTTCCATGATGGAAGAGGTCCAATATAATCAACCTGCCACCAGGTAGCTGGCTGATCACCCTAGGGAAGATGCAATATTGGGGACTCAGGGTTGGTTTCTGCTGCTGGCAGGTTGGACATTTAACAATGCCCACACCCTGATCAGCTTTGGTGAGTGCACGTCCACGTTACTGAGCCTATACATAACCTCCATCCATGCCACCATGGTCACTTTGAGCAATGACAGGAGTGGCTGAGGAAAGAGGTTGACTGATATCCATAGAACTAGTATCCATAGATAGGTCATCCTATCTATTAGATTACTAAAAATCCTCCTCTGCTGAGGTCATCCTTTGGTGAGCATTCACAAGGGACACAAATATCTTCACATTTGTGTCTATTTAGAGAGGTCTATCCTCATACCTCTTTCCCAGACTTCCTTGTCACCAATTTTCAATTATGGTCCTTCCAATTCCTTGACCATCCAGCCAAACTATTGGCCACTGCCCATGAATCTGTAAATAATTGAATGTCTGGCCATTTATCCTTCCAAGCAAAGCAAACAACCAGATACACTGCTCGAAGTTCTGCCCACTGGGAGGATTTCCTTTCACTGCTATCCTTCATGGAGGTACAAGAAATAGGCTGTAATGCTACAGCTGTCCACTTTCAGGTGATGCCTGAATATTGTGCAGAATCGTCTGTAAACCAGACCTGAATTTTCTCTTCCTCCATCAATTGCCTGTGCCACTGCTGCTGCACACATTTGTGAAGATATTTCTTTCTGGGGCAAAGGTGAAAAAGAAAAGAGTAAAAGAAAACAGGTAATTCAACTCTTACCAGTCACCCCTCCATGGTTTCACCCTCTAGTACAAAGCATCTCCTTTTGCTTACTTTTCAGATTCCTCATGTAGATTTTTTTTTAAGTTTGTTGAGAATATTTAGTTATAATCAATGGGAGACATAGGAAGTAGCTAACTCCATGGTGACAGAAAAGGAACTACCTGACTGGGTTTTTTAAAATAGATTTTATTTCTTAAAGCCGTTTTAGGTTCACACCAAAATTGAATGGAAAGTACAGAGTTCCCAAATACCTCTACCTCTACACATACTCAACCTCCCCCACTTTCATCATCCTATACAGAGTGGTACATTAGTTATAATCGATAAACCTACATAATACAATCACCAAAAGCCCTCAGTTTTACATTATGGTTCATTCTTGGTATTGATATTCTATGAGTTTTGACAAATGGATTATGACATGTATCTACATGGTTTTCATATGAACATAAGTTTTCAACTACTTGAAATATATATATATGTATATATATACATATATATATATATATATATATATATGAGTGCAATTATAATATCATGCAGAATAGTTTCACTGCCATAAAAGTGCTCTGTGCTTTGGCTATTCATCCTTTTCTCCCCTAACTCTTGGCAATAACTAATCATTTTACCATCTCCATAGTTTTGCCACTTTCCAGAACATCATAGAGTTGGAATAATACAGTACGTAGTCTTTTCAGGTTGACTTTTTCACTTAGTAAGATGCATTTAATGTTCCTCATGTTTTTTCATGGCTTGATAGCTCATTTCTCTTTAGCCCTGAATAATATTCCATCCTCTGGATTACCACAGTTTTTATTTGTATATATTTACCTTAAATAAAAGGACATATCGGTTGCTTCCAAGTTTTGGCAATTATGCATACAGCTGCTGTAAACATCCATGTGTAGTTTCTTGTGCAGACATAAGTGTTCAACTCCTTTCGGTAAATAGCAAGGAGTGTGATTGCTGGATCATATAGTAACAGTATGTTTAGTTTTGTGAGAAACTTCTAAACTGTATTCCAAAGTGGTTATACCATTTTTCATCCCCACCAGCAATGAATAAGAGTTCCAGTTGCTCCATATCCTCACAAACATTTAACGTTGTCAGTGTTTTCAACTTGGCCATTCTAATAGGTGTGTGTGATATCTCATTGTTTTAATTTGCAATTCCCTAGTGACATATGATGTTAAGCATATTTTCATGTGCTTATTTCCCATCTCTATATCTTCTTTGGTGAAGACTCTGTTTAGATCTTTTGCCTATTTTTTAATAGAGTTGATCATTTCCTTATTGTTGCATGTTATTCCTGCCCTTAGTTGAGATACTTGAGATGACAGTCCTTGTGCCTGGGTGTTCCCCTGTGGGAAGATATGAATAGAATTCTATGGGTTCTGTTCGTCGTGGGTTCTGTTTGTCATGGGTTTTGGCCAGCAAAAGTCCCACCACGGAAGTATGAAATTACTCAAGACTTTATAAAGTCAAGAGAGTGAGAGGGAGCCAGAGGCTAACTTCCCGAGCTCCTCCAAAGCTCTTGTATTTATTGAGAATAGTCAAACAAAGAATCAAAGTGAAATATGTCATAGGAATGAGTAAGGGGCATGGTGTACGTGCAGGGATGCAGCTCAACAGTTTCAGTTCGTGAACAACAGAAACATTATAATCTTAATTTAAACTTAGAAAGAAGGTTACAATATTGATAGTACAAACAGTTATTTAAGCCTCAAACAATCATGAGCAAGGTTACAGTGTTCCGAATAATTGATAATGAAAACCCGGACCACCACAGAGTCTCTATACAATGATCAAAAATCATCTAAGCATGCAAAGCAGCCCAGCTGTTTCCAGCTAAGGGCTAAGTCACACTTTTCTGTGAGCAAGAGCAGCTTACACTATCCACCTATGCCTGATAAGTGAAGCATGTCCTGCCGGTTAGGGCAAGGGACAAGTTATGATTTTCTGTAAGCATAAGCAGCCCTGAACTTATGGCCTTGAGCTAAGCAAAATGAGCAAAGCATGTCTCTGCTTTTTACAGCAAGGAGACAGTTTGTAGCCAATTCCTGCTAGCAAAGCAGCTTTAAGGCAACTAAGCTAAATTCCATAGATAAGGTGGTGACTGGTATTGAGAGTGTAGTCTTTTGTGCTTTTGGACATTTTGCTTTCAAGTAGAAGTATAATGACAAATATAGAAAGCATTGGTTTTGATAATACATTCCTTATGTATTTACATAAAGGTGAGAATACATAAAGGTGAGAATATGATTTGGTAGAAGCAATCATTACAATATCAAAGTTTGTTAACCTAAGTTTGTGCTCCCACAGAATTCTCACACTGCTCCATAGGAACTAGAGCATCATTAAGTTACGTGCAAATTCAGTTAGGATTTAGAAGTGTGTCTTTACTTTTCATGATGCGAAGTAGTTTATATTGACTAACTGGCTTCCTGTGATGGGCTTTCAACCCAGATTATCACATTCTGATGGGACGACTAGTTTTGTGTAGAGTCAATATCCTTTCTGTTATAGTCACCAGAACCATGTTCCAGTAAATGACAATGATGACTAGTTAAGCCCTAGAAATAACTATAAAGCATGTAAGCAAATGTGGACTATAATCTTACCTTCATGATCTTGTCTCAGAGACAGGGAGTCAAATAAACCTTGGGGGATTTCATCCTTCATGTCAAGAAAAGGGAAGTAAAAAATGGGTTTTCTTACTTGATAGGCCATTTTCCCTCATATAACAGTGGGATTTCCTTTAAAAAGTAATGGTTTAGGTTTAATTCATACCCTCACCTCAGATAAAATGGACCTCCTGATCTTCCTCACCCTCCTTCTCCTCATTAGTAGGCCCAGTATCTTGATCTCACGATGGGTTCTGCTCTCTGTCCTGAGCTCTCAGCCCTCAGCCTGGCTGTTACCAGACCACATCCTACAATCTCTTCACTTCCCATTCTGGATGCTTGTGGTGTAGGGTGAGTCCAGGTCCAAACCTGAGCTTCCTGCTAAGTTAAAATGACCTCTTCCTTTCATTCATGGAAGACTGACTGAAGCCTTGGCCCCAAGGTGAGTTCTTGGTGTCACCAGGCACAGTTCAGCCAGGCATGGTCCATGTAACAGCAATGCCCACTGTTACCAGCAGGGGGCGCCCCACCCCGGAGACTGGGAAGGCTTCAAAGAAGACAGAGGAGGGACAGAGGCTTAAGCATTGACACCTGAGAGGGTCACAGGCCTCTGGGTGTGTGAGCCCCAGACCTGGGTGTCCCTCGGAGCCTCCTTCTCTGTGTGTGGACAGCTGGGAGCAGCTTAGGGCCAGCTCTGCCTCTTCCTCCTGGAGGACCCTGGTTTTAGTGCTGTTCATGGTCTTACACAGATGGCGTTCCTCCCCCTCCTGCTCTTCTTCCTCTTACCAGAAGCTCACCTCTGTGGTTAAAGAGACGTTGTCATATTTTTCTCCTTCTTTTTCTCATTGAAAGGTTTCATTATATGCCTTTTTCCACAAGATGGACTGGCTCTGCGGCCTGGACCCCAGGGCCAGTCCGGCTACAGCCTGAGGGCACAGCCCTGGGTCCTGATGGCACTAGGGGCAGACCCAGCAGAACCCAGGCTTTAGGAAAAGGCTCCCAAGTCCCCATTCAGATCCTGGCCAGCTGCCAGCTCTGCCTCCACCCAGTCCCCTCCCAGGGTCTAGGACCCCTGCTGGGGCAAGTAGACGCACCACAGTTACTGGTCTGGGGAGACACAGGCCTGGAGGAGGAGGCAGCAAAAAGCTCCATGTGATTTGAGAGGATGCACTGCTGCAGGCTGGATGAGGACCACGACCCACAACCCGCCTGCTGACCTGACCTGCTGTGGGGCTGCAGGCCCAGCCTCTGCCCTCTCTGCCCTGTCCCCTCACCTGCACAGGGGACACAACTATGCTCCCAGCATGCAGGGGGTGCTCATGAAAGGAGGGGGATCTGAAGAGATGAGACAGATTTGCCCAAGGGGAGGAGGAGTGTGTCGGAGCTGGTGGGGAAGGTCTGACGTGGGCCGCCTCATGCCTGACCGGGAGCTGCCTTCCTGGAAGGGCTCAGGGCAGTCAGGCAGCTGGGGAAGCTCTGAGATCAGAACCCTGGGCCAGGCCCCCTTGAGGTCCTCTCTGGAGTGCTCTGGGGTGGCCAGCCGCCTGTGTCACAGGCTCCTTCCTGTTTGTCCCCATCTTTGCCCTTGGGGAGCCCCGAGATGAGCTCAGTGAGCTCCCTGTCCCAAAGGTCACTGAGACCCATCAGCAGTCATTAGGGTCATGAGTCGTCATCACAACAGCCCCCGGTGAGCACTCGTGTAACTTCCAAACAGAGCTCACAGGCTTTGAAGTGATTCTGATGATGTGTCGTCATTTATTACAGCCAGAGTGTGTTCAGTCATTCTCTATTGGATGGTTAGGTAGCGTGTGATCTACTTGTTTGCCATCTTAAACTAGCTGTGGTGAGCTTTCTTGTTCATATATTAATACTAATATAGTAACTCTATTTGTAGTAACTAAAAACTAGAAACAACCCAATTATATATTAACAGGAAAACATGTAAAACAAAAAAAACCTGTCACATTCACACCATGATATACTATATAGCTATGAGAAGTAATGAATTAACCATACACAGACATAATAAGTAAAAGACCCAAAACAGAACATGCAGTAGGATCTTTTATACATAGCTCAAAAACACACAAAACTAATGTTTAGGCATACCTGTGTTAAAAACAGTTTTACAGAAAGCAAGGATTCTAAGTTGCCTAATGAACAATTTTTTTCCATTTTTAATTACATAGTAAAATTGGCATGTGGAGGGTACAGGTCTATGAATTTTAACACATGTATACATCCATATGACAAGCACTGCAGTGTACAGAACTTTGATGTCACCCCAACACCCTGAATTCCTTATGCTGCTCCCTTACCCCACCCCTAAGCCCTGGCAATCACTGACTTGTTCTCCATTACTATACTTCTACCTTTTAAAAATATATATGTAAGTGGTGTAATACAGCCTGTAATCTTTTGATACTCCTTCACTCAGCATAATGTATTTGAGTTTCATCCAAGTTGTTTGGGGTTTTTTTAGCCATCTATTAATTGAGTTGTCTTTTTTTAAACATTTTTTATTGAGTTATAGTCATTTTACAATGTTGTGTCAAATTCCAGTGTACAGCACAATTTTTCAGTTATACATGAACATACATATATTCATTGACACATTTTTTTTTCACTGTGAGCTACCACAAGATCTTGTATATATTTCCCTGTGCTATACGGTATAATCTTGTTTATCTGTTCTACATTTTGAAATCCCAATCTGTCCCTTCCCACCCCCCACCCCCTTGGCAACCGCAAGTTTCTATTCTATGTCTATGAGTCTGTTTCTGTTTTGTATTTATGCTTTGTTTGTTTTTTTAGATTCCACATATGAGCAATTTCATATGGTATTTTTCTTTCTCTTTCTGGCTTACTTCACTTAGAATGACATTCTCCAGGGACATCCATGTTGCTGCAAATGGCCTTATGTTGTCGGTTTTTATGGCTGAATAGTATTCCATTGTATAAATATACCACTTCTTCTTTATCCAGTCATCTGTTTTGTTTTTTTTTTTAACATTTTTTAATGATTTATAATCATTTTACAATATTGTGTCAAATTCCATTGTAGAGCACAATTTTTCAGTTATATATGAACATACACATATTCATTGTCACATTTTTTTCTCTGTGAGTTACCATAAGATCTTGTATGTATTTCCCTGTGCTATACAGTATAATCTTGTTTATCTATTCTGCATTTTAAAATCCCAGTCTATCCCTTCCCACCCTCCACCCCCTTGGCAACCACAAGTTTGTATTCTTTTTTTTTAAACATTTTTTATTGATTTATAATCATTTTACAATGTTGTGTCAAATTCCAGTGTTCAGCACAATTTTTCAGTCATTCATGGACATATACACACTCATTGTCACATTTTTTTCTCTCTGAGTTATCATAACATTTTGTGTATATTTCCCTGTGCTATACAGTGTAATCTTGTTTATCTATTCTACAATTTTGAAATCCCAGTCTATCCCTTCCCACCCTCCACCCCCCTGGTAACCACAAGTCTGTATTCTCTGTCTGTGAGTCTATTTCTGTCCTGTATTTATGCTTTGTTTTTGTTTGTTTGTTTGTTTTTGTTTTTGTTTTTTAGATTCCACATATGAGCGATCTCATATGGTATTTTTCTTTCTCTTTCTGGCTTACTTCACTTAGAATGACATTCTCCAGGAGCATCCATGTTGCTGCAAATGGCGTTATGTTGTCAGTTTTTATGGGTAAGTAGTATTCCATTGTATACATATACCACCACTTCTTTATCCAGTCATCTGTTGATGGACATTTAGGCTGTTTCCATGTTTTGGCTATTGTAAATAGTGCTGCTATGAACATTGTGGTGCAGGTGTCATCCTGAAGTAGGGTTCCTTCTGGATATATGCCCAGGAGCAGAATTCCTGGGTCATATGGTAAGTCTATTCCTAGTCTTTTGAGGAATCTCCACACTGTTTTCCACAGTGGCTGCACCAAACTGCATTCCCACCAGCAGTGTAAGAGGGTTCCCTTTTCTCCACAGCCTCTCCAGCATTTGTCATTTGTGGACTTTTGAATGATGGCCATTCTGACTGGTGTAAGGTGATACCTCATTGTAGTTTTGATTTGCATTTCTCTGATAATTAGTGATATTGAGCATTTTTTCATGTGCCTACTGATCATTTGTATTTCTTCCTGGGAGAATTGCTTGTTTAGGTCTTCTGCCCATTTTTGGATTGGATTGTTTGGTTTTTTCTTCTTAAGTCGTATGAGCTGCTTATATATTCTGGAGATCAATGCTTTGTCGGTTTCATTGTTTGCAAAAATTTTCTCCCATTCTGTAGGTTGTCATTTTGTTTTATTTACAGTTTCCAAGTTGTTAAATGTAGCAGTAGTTCATTCTTTTTTATTGCTGAAAAAAATTCTGTTGTATCAATATACCACAGTGGATGTACCCACTGAAGGATATTTGAGTTATTTCCAGTTTTTTGGCATTTATGAATAGAGCTGAAATAAACATTTGTGGGTTTTTTTGTGTAAAAATAAATTCTCATTCATCTAGGGTAAATATCCTAGACATCCAATTTTTCCAACACCATCTGTTAAAAAAAAACTTTTTATAGAATTGATTACAAAAAATATGGGCAATTGACTTTTACAAGGATGGACCTCTCTTGGTTGTGTACCACAATGTCAAGAATATTCTAGCATTATAATTATTGAATTTTGCTCTTTTTCAAAATTGTTTTGGTTACTCTAGTTCTTTTGCCATTCCACATAAATTTTAGAATTGTTCTGTATCTACAAAAAATCCTGCTGGGATTTTGATTGGAATTTCATTAAATAATTTATCAGATTGAGGACAATTGGCATTTTACCTATATTGAGTCTATCAACCCATAAATGTGATGTATCTCTCTGTTTATTTAGGTCTTATTGAGCATATACATTTGCAGATTTTGGGGGGGGTAGGTAATAGGGTTTTCATTTATTTATTATTTATTTTTATTTTGACAGAGGTACTGGGGATTGAACACAGAACCTTGCGCTTGCTAAGCATGTGCTCTACCACTGAGCTATGCCCTTCCCCTAGGTCTTATTTTATTTCTTTCATTAGCTTTTTGTGATTTTTCACCACACAGATTCTGCACATCTTTTGTTAGATGAGGGGGGAGATATTACAAATGGCATCACGGGTTTTATTTTAAATTTTGTTTCCAATAGTTCATTGCTAATCTACAGAAATGTGTTTGCTTTTTGTTTTTTGAACTTGTATCCTGCAACTCTGCTTAACTCACTTATTACTTCTTCAAGTATGTTTTATAGATTCCATAAGATTTTTCTATGTAGATAATTATGTCATCTGTAATTGGAGTAGTTGTGTTTCCTCCTTCCCAATCTGTAAGCCATTTATTTCCTTTTCTTGTCTTACTGCATTGGCTAGAACTTCCAGTACAACGTTGAATAGTAGGTGTGAAATTGGATATCCTTGCTTGGTTCTTGATATTAGGGAAAAACAATTATTCTTTTTCTACTAAGCATAGTGTGAGATGTAGGATTTTTTTGTAATTGCACTACATCAAGATAAGAACCTTTCCTTTTACCTCTGGTTTGCTGAGTGTTTTTTAATCATGAATGGCTATTGAATTTGTTGACACTTTTTCTGCAACAATTGATAGAACTACGTGGTTCTATTTCTTTGGTATGTTAATATGATGAATTGCATTGATTGATTTTTGAATATTGAGCCAGCTTTGCATTCCCAGGATAAACCCAATTTGATAATGGTGAATTATTCTTTTTATGTATTATTGTATTCAGCTTACTAATATTTATTGAGGATTTTTAAAATCTATGTTCATGAGGGAGATTAGGTCATGATTTTCTTGTGCTATCTTTGTCTGATTTGGGTGTCAGGATAATGCTAATTTGATAAAAATGATCTGAGAAACATTCCTTCTTTTCTATTTTCTTAAAGAGATTATTTAGAAGTGCTGCTATTCCTTCTAAATGATTGGTAGGATTTCCCATTGAAACCACGTGGGCCTAGAGGTTTCTTTTTTTAGTCTTTTAATTATGAATTAGATCTCTTAATAATATATATACATTCATTCAGATTATCTGTTTATTTTAGGGGTAAGCTTTGGTAGTTTGTGTCTCTCCATTGTCCATTTCATTTAAGTTGTCATGTGTACATGTGGAGAGTTATTCATAGTATCCTTTTAATTTCTGTGGCATTTGTAATCTATTTCATGCTTGATGTTGGTAAGTTTTGTCTTCTTTTACTTTTTTAGGTAGGGTGGTCATTGATTTTTCTCTATTTTTTTTTCTTTTTTTTTTTCTTTTTTTTTTCTATTCTTTTTCTGTTCTCAAGCTTACTGATTTATGCTGCAATCTTTATTTCCCTCATTCTGCATACGTTGGATTACTTTAATCTTTATGGTAGAAGCTTCCATTATTGATTTGGGTCCTTTATCCTTTTCTAATACAAGCATTTGATGGTATAAAATTTCCACTAAAAACTGCTTTAGTTGTATCCTGCAAATTTTAATATGTTCTATTTTATTTTTATTCAGTTTAAAATATTTTCTAAAATCCCTTGAAATTTTTTGCTCCATGGATTATTCAAAAGTGTATGGTTTAATTTCCATGTGTCTGGATATTTTCCTGTTAACTTTTTCCTACTTATCTGTAGTTTTCTTTTTTGGTCAGACAACATTCTTTGTATGGTTTTCACTATTTTACAATTGGTAATATTTGTTTTATGACCCAGGATAGAGTCTACCTTGGTGAAACTTCCATATGTACTAGAAAAGAACACTTATTCTGCTGTTGTTATGTGGAGGGTTCTAAACTTGTCAATTAGATCCAGTTGGCAGACAGTGTTGTTCAATTCTTCTACGTCTTGACTAATTTTCTTTCTACCAATTCTGCATATTACTGAGAGAATGTCGCAGTCTCCAAGTATAGTTGGAAATTTGTTTATCCTTTCAGCTATGTCTGATTTTGGTTTTGTATTTTGAAGTTTTGATGTTGACTGCTGGCAGAAAGGGTTAATATAGCAGACTACAGACTACTGCTCTTAGAAAGGCCAACACTGCAAGTTATTTAGCCTCAGGGAACTTGTATTTGAGGAGGGTTCCCACCATTCTCTAATAGACAAAAGTGGCTGCTCTACCCAAACAGTTTGTACAAAATACGGATTTACAATGACCAGGTGCTTTCATTCTGGGAATCTGGAATCTTAGTATGTGCTAGGCAGAGGGTGCTTATGTGACCAACCTCCAATAAAAGCTTTGAACACTGAGGTTCTAATGAGCTCCCATGGTAGAAAACACACCACATATGTTGTCACAATTTACTGCTGAAGGAGTGAATTCTGTGACTCCCCTGTAAGAGGACTCTGGAAAGTTGGGCTGGTTTCCTCAGGTCATCACCCAATATGCTTTCTATTTACTGATTTTCATTTATCCTTTCACTGTCATTAATCTTGGCCATGAGTACAACTATATGCTGAGTCTTGTGAGTTCTCCTAGCAAATAACCAAAAATAGCTGTGGTCTTAAGGATTGCTGACACAGTGGTAGTAGTGATGGAATCTGCTAGAAAGACCCTGACTCACTAAGTGTGGTAAAAGTCTTCTTTGAGTAAAGGGAGGATGAAGGGGTAGGAAATGATGAATCTTTGGTAATTGAGTGACTATAAATTTACCCATGATATGAAACAGTGGCTGAAATTTTGTCTGTAATGAAAAGTTAATGTTACTTACAGATTAAAAATAATAGATCCACCTCTGGGAGAGTTGGATTACTGTGTCCCTTGGCTTCTTTTGCCATGCTGGATAATCTGAGGGGAGAAAAAACACATAGCCAGGTGATGTCTTTGATTTTGGATCTCTCCTCCAGGTAAAAGAAGAAAAGGCCTTAAAATTCACGAAGGATGCTTTGGGTAGGCCAAAAATGTTAAAAATTTTTAGTTTCTCTCTCTTCCAAATGGGAAGGGGAAATCAGAACAATTCTCTAGGCTTGAGCAAAGCTTTAGATAACCCAGAAGGGAGAAAAGGAAAAAATTTCAAGTTTTTTCAGAAGTTTTGTTGCTGCTGAAGCCACCTCCCAACATTCCAGACAGGCTTTCCCCTGGCAGCTGTAATTTAGCCCTATCATTGCAATGCAACCAAAAAAAAAGAATTTAAAAGTGGCTTTTTTTGTTTTATAGCTATTGCATCTGGATATATGGTAAAATGTTATATACGTGTAATTTCATAAATGCTAGAGAGATCGTCTCCATCAGGGAAGGATATTAATGGGATACAACTTCCTTGCTTTTTGACTCAGGTGAGCAGATTGGAATTGAAAGTCTTTGACTATTAGAAAGAAAACAAGTCCATATAATTGATGATTTTTGCTCAAATTGTAGCCTCTGGAAAAAGTGAGACTTCATAAAAGGGAAGCAATGCCCAGTTTTTAGTTTTTAATGAACTCTTGGGAAACCAGATATCTAGTCCACAAAGGCTGATGATTTGTGAGCCAGATGTGCATGTTTTTGAGTGAATCAATTGGATTCTAACTAACAAGATACATGGGAGTTAAGATAGCCTTGCTTATTAGTTGGACATGGAGCAGGGCTGTCTGGTCTTGCAGTTTCTTGGCTTGCTGCTGCCAAAATAAAGCCTCTGGCTTCTTTGGAACTCTGTATTCTAAGATCCTAATTGCCTGACTGGACTCTAAACTGAAACCTGAAACTGCCTGCTCTATGTTGTTTCAGCCTCAGCAGGAGCTGTGCTAGGAAAACATCACGAATGCTGCCTAGACCACCTTGGTCACTTGCTGATGCTCACAGAAAAAGGCTTGTTTTTCTGATAGAACTAACTAAAATTGAGCTGCTGATAGGCTTTATATTTCTGATGCAGAGGCTAGTTGCATTCTTAACTTGTGATTCTTGCTAGAAGAAGCTGCAAGTTGTGAGACGACATAACAGGAGTATGACCCCTCCATCCACTCCTGACAGATCGGGGAAAAAAATCACTGCTATTGACTTGGATTCCACTTTCCAGATTAATTGCAGTTTGCAACAATGGACTCATTAGCCTGACCCTACTTCCCTTTACCTTTCTCTGGCTGCACACATTTATTTTATTTTTTTAAAAAACAACCATTAATTTCTCACAGTTCTAGAGGCTGGGACGTCCAAGATCACGGTGCTGGCTGATTCAATTTTTTTTGTAGTTAATTAGAATGGGTCAATTTTTGATGTTCAACATAATGTGCCAGTCATGCATATATATACATATATTCATTTTCATATTCTTTTTCATTAAAGGTTATTACAGGATATTGAATATAGTTACCTGTGCTATATAGAAAAAAATTGTTTTATCTATTTTTATATATAGTGGTTAACATTTGCAAATCTCAAGCTCCCAAATGTATCCCTTCCCATCCCCTTTCCCTGGTAACCGTAAGATTGTTTACTATGTCTGTGAGTCTGTTTCTGTTCTTTATATGAGTTCATTAGTGTCCTCTTTTTTCTTTTTTTAGGTTCCACATATGAGTGATGTCATATGGTATTTTTCTATCTCTTTCTGGTTTACTTGACTTAGAATGACGATCTCCAGCTCCATCCATGTTGCTGCAAATGCATTGTTTTATTCTTTTTTATTTAGGATTTCATCCTGATCAATTATTGAACATGATGTGTCTTTCTAGCTGAGTTATAGTTTTTAAATTTTTTTGATGAAAATGTTTTCATCCCTCTTGCATACAACCCTTCCATACAAAATTCTAGAGGAGAGTAAGGGATAATTAAAGAAATGTAAAGTTTTGATTTCAGAATGACCATGTCGATTTTCTATCAATGGAGAAAACACAACACCTGGCACCTGGGGAGAGGCCGAGGACAGGAGCAAGGACATTAATAATCTCTGTCCAAACTATTCCTGAAAATTCCCCCTCTTCCTAAAGAAATACCACCCCCTTGTGCAGCTTTTCCAAGCTGTTGTGAGCACTTTGAATGCAAACCAACTGCTCAGCTTCCTGTCACACCTGACAGAGCTCTGACTATGGGACCACAGGGGTGACCCCAGACCCTGGACTTTGCATGCATGGCAACTCCTGGTGTCATCCATCCTCAGAAAGAGGATGAGCTGGGGTCCTGGACAGACAAAATTGTTTGGAACTCGCTACCTCTAGGCTGTCTTTCTGAAACCAAGGCCTCAAATGAATTATTCAAATTGGACACGGAGTCCTAGAGGGGTGAGTCCCTCAGTGGGAGGCCACATTGGAGCCCCGGTGAGCTGCACTGCCTGCCTGATGTATGTCCTACTTGGGATGCCCTAACCGTGGTGAACACTTCGTTTCCATGGATGCCACGTGTGCCTCCAGAATCACACTTCCTGTGTGTGAACCCTGAATATCCCAACATGGTCTCAATCTGGAAAGCTTTCAAGTCAGCTTCTGCTTAGTGACCAGAGTATGCTGTGCCTCAGTTGGGGCCTCAGGTCAGCTAAAAAATGTTCACACAGAAACTTACAAAGTCACCTGTGTTTCTAAGACAGACCTTAATGATTAATGACATTTGCATTAATGGCTAAATCCTGGACCCCTAAGGGATGTAACTGACATCAATGCTGCAGTGTAGGCTGGTCTCACCATGCTTCCTGGGTCCTAAGACAGAGACCTGTGGCATTGGCCTCCCTCCCTCTGCAGACCGGCATCCTCTTCATTCATAATTGTGACACTAGGTCAAGTCATTCACACTTTACACCAGGTCCACAAATGTGGACTGATTCTCTACCATGTAGCAGGTCCTCTGCTCTGAGGACATCAGGATGAATGGGGTATGTTTCCAACCTTCCAGGAGGGAGTTCGGAGTCTGGTGAGAGAGACAGACACAGAAACAAAACTTTCAGTGCAGTAATGGCAATGGGCATAGCTGTTTCGTTCACTAACTCATGACAGATCTCACTCTGAACATCTCCCACATAATTTCACCCATCCATCAGCAGCATTTTCTCGAGATGATCAGTATGGTAGGCATAGTTTTATTGCCCTCATTTTGGCTTTGCCAGGCGTGCACAGCTACAAATGTCAACTGATACTAGTTGTGTAAGATCAGACTCAAAGAAAAAAGAGAATTGCCTTCGGTGATGTGTTTTCCAAAATAACCAAGGATTCTTTGTAGGTTTTCACACAAAACAGTACACAAGTTCCCTTAAATTTACAAGGAAGTTACAGTTATTGAAAAATCCAGTTCTTTAAGTCTACAGGAAAAGGTTTGCATCCTTGCAACCTTCAGCTTCCAAATGCTAGTAACCCCCTATAATCATTTCAACAACCAAAACTGCCCTCTGAATTGACATATATATGATTTCTATTTAACGATAAAGTATCGCTGTGCATGCCCAACTTTACAACTCAGTGGGTCACATTAACACCCAGTTCATGATGGGCAGCTCAGGTCATGTGGTAACTTGGTGGCCCATGGTCAAATGTTCATTCTATACTAAGGCAGGCCAAGAAATTGTTTCTCAAAAGAAGAGTAGTTATCTGTGAATGAGGCAGGGCCTTGCTCCAAAATCCTAAGGGCCTACACTGTAATTTACCTCCAGGGACCTGCCACAGGTTCCAAGCAGCACCCGCATTTGTCACTGACACCTCAGACACCATTGGATCTGCTTGATCATGTGACCTGTATGACAGAGCAGCTTGCACAGCAGCCTAGACCTGTTGAAGTGCCTTCTTCTCTTCTGGGCCCCACTCAAAACTAGCACCTTTTGGGCCACTTAGTAAATGGGTCAGAATAACGCATCCAAGTGAGGAATATATTGCCTCCAAAATCCCAAGACGCCCACTAGACATTGTGCCTCTTTCTTGTTTGTAGGAGGGCACAATACAACAATTTAATCTTCACCTTACACGGGACATCTTGAGATGCCCCACACCACTGGAATTCTAGAAACTCCTCTGAGAAGGCCCATGAATTTTTGTCAGATTTATTTCCTGTCCTCTGACACACAAATATCTTACCAATAAGTCTAGATTGGTTGCTACTTCTCAATTACTAGCTCTAATAATAATAATGTTATCAGTATAATGAACCAGTGTGATATTTTATGGAAGGGAAAGGTAGTCAAGATCCCCGTAGAATACCTACAGCCAGCATAGTACTCAACGGTGAAAAACTCAATAGCTTCCCACTAAAATCTGGGACAAGACAAGGATGCCCACTATCTCCACTCCTATTCAACATAGTCCTGGAAGTCCTAGCCACAGCAGTCAGGCAACAGAAAGAAATAAAAGGGATCCAAATTGGAAAAGAAGAGGTCAAAGTGTCATTATATGCTGATGACATGCTACTATATATAGAAAACCCTAAAAGGTCCACGCAAAAGCTACTAGAGCTGATTGAAGAATTCAGCAAGGTAGCAGGTTACAAAATTAACGTTCAAAAATCAGTTGCATTTCTTTACACTAACGATAAATCAACAGAAGAAGAAAGTAAAGAAACAATCCCCTTTAAAATAGCACCCAAAGTAATAAAATATCTGGGAATAAATCTAACCAAGGAGGTGAAAGAATTATACACAGAAAACTATAAACCATTGATAAAGGAAATTAAAGAAGACTTTAAAAAATGGAAAGATATTCCATGCTCTTGGATTGGAAGAATCAATATTATTAAAATGGTCACACTGCCCAAGGCAATCTACAGATTTAATGCAATACCTATCCAATTACCCAGGACATATTTCACAGAACTAGAAAAAATCATAATAAAATTCATATGGAACCATCAAAGACCTAGAATTGCCAAAGCATTACTGAAGAGAAAGAAAGAGGCTGGAGGAATAACTCTCCCAGACTTCAGACAATACTATAGAGCTACAGTCATCAAGACAGCATGGTATTGGTACCAAAACAGACATATAGACCAATGGAACAGAATAGAGAGCCCAGAAATGAACCCACAAACTTTTGGTCAACTCATCTTCGACAAAGGAGGCAAGAATATACATTGGAATAAAGACAGTCTCTTCAGCAAATGGTGTTGGGAAAACTGGACAGCAGCATGTAAAACAATGAAGCTAGAACACTCCCTTACACCATATACAAAAATCAACTCAAAATGGATTAAAGACTTAAACCTAAGACAAGATACAATAAACCTCCTAGAGGAAAACATAGGCAAAACATTATCTGACATACATTTAAAAAATTTTCTCCTAGAAGAAATAAAAGCAAGAATAAACAAATGGGACCTAATGAAACTTACAAGCTTCTGCACAGCAAAGGAAACCAGAAATAAAACCAGAAGAAAACCTACGGAATGGGAGAAAATTTTTGCAAGTGAAACCGACAAAGGCTTGATCTCCAGAATATATAAGCAGCTCATACGACTCAATAAGAAAAAAATAAACAACCCAATCCAAAAATGGGCAGAAGACCTAAACAAGCAATTCTCCCAGGAAGAAATACAAATGATCAAAAAGCACATGAAAAAAATGCTCAATATCACTAATTATCAGAGAAATGCAAATCAAAACTACAATGAGGTATCACCTCACACCAGTCAGAATGGCCGGCATTCAAAAATCCACAAATAACAAATGCTGGAGAGGCTGTGGAGAAAGGGGAACCCTCCTACACTGCTGGTGGGAATGCGGTTTGGTGCAGCCACTATGGAAAACAGTGTGCAGATTCCTCAAAAGACTAGGAATAGACTTACCGTATGACCCAGGAATCCCACTCCTGGGCTTGTATCCAGAAGGAAATCTACTTCAGGATGACACCTGCACCCCAATGTTCATAGCAGCACTATTTACAATAGCCAAAACATGGAAACAGCCTAAATATCCATCAACAGGTGACTGGATAAAGAAGAAGTGGTATATTTATACAATGGAATACTACTCAGCCATAAAAACCGACAACATAATGCCATTTGCAGCAACATGGATGCTCCTGGAGAATGTCATTCTAAGTGAAGTAAGCCAGAAAGAGAAAGAAAAATACCATATGAGATCGCTCATATGTGGAATCTAAAAAACAAAAACAAAAACAAACAAACAAACAAAAACAAAGCATAAATACAGGACAGAAATAGACTCACAGACAGAGAATACAGACTTGTGGTTGCCAGTGGGGTGGAGGGTGGGAAGGGATAGACTGGGATTTCAAAATTGTAGAATAGACTACACTGTATAGCACAGGGAAATATACACAAAATGTTATGATAACTCAGAGAGAAAAAAATGTGACAATGAGTGTGTATATGTCCATGAATGACTGAAAAATTGTGCTGAACACTGGAATTTGACACAACATTGTAAAATGATTATAAATCAATAAAAAATGTTAAAAAAAAAAAAGATCCCTGTAGAATAAATTATGACATAGGGCTAGAGAGTTGATACACCCCTGAGGTAAGACACTGAAGGTGTATTGCTGGACCTAGGAACTGAAAGTGAACTGCTTCTGGTGGTCCCTAAGGACAGAGATGGAGAAAAAAGCATTTGCCAGATCAGTAGCTGCTTACCAGGAACTAGGGAATATGTTCATTTGTTCAAGCTATGAAACCATATTTGGTACAGCAGCTGCAATTAAAGTCACTACTTAAATAAGCTTACAATAATATATTATCATTCTCCAAGATTCATCTGTCTTCTGTATAGGCCAGATAGGAAAGCTGAACATGGATATGGTGAAAATCACTAATCCTGCATCTTTCAGGTCCTTGATGGTGGTATTAATCTCTGCAATCCCTCGAGGGATGAAGTACTGCTTTAGATTTACCATATTCCTAGGTAGAGTCAGTTCTAATGGCTTCCATTTGGCCATTCTCACCATAATAGCCCTCAACCCCACTGGTTAGGGAAACAATATATGTATATGTAGTCCAATTATGTATTTAGCAGCTAAGTATATGTATTCTAATTATGCATTCTGGACTGGGGAAATAAACACAAGATGGATTTGGGGACCCTCTGGGCCCACTGTGAGATAGACTTGGGCTAAAATTCTATTGATCACCTGACCTCCATAAGCCCTAGTCTGACTGGTGGGCCACAGTGATGTTAGGGTTTCTGGGAATCAGTGCCAATTTAGAGTCCATGTCCAGTAGTCTCTAAAAAATCTAATTATTTCTTTTTCCTCAATGCACTATTACTCTGGTAAAAGGTCTTTAAAAGAAGGCTGGGAGAAAGATTTACAGTATAAATTTTCAGTAGTATACCATGTTACTTCCTCGAGAGGACCAGGCCTCCCCTTCATTCATGAGGTTCTTGGTCTGTAAAGTGACTCAAGTTAGGGAATTGTTTGAGGGGTCATGATTCTGGTCTTAGGACTTGAATCAGACTTGTTTACTTGACCTAGAACTTTTCTGCTTATACAGATCAAGAATAATTCAGTAGGTTTCCTATATAATTCGTTTCTAGGAACACCATGATTAACTAGCCAACATCATAGGTCTTCATAAGTCAGACTATTCTAATTGGCTTTGACCCTGCTGTCTATTACAGTAACCACATCCACCTTGCCTTTGGCAACTGAGTGCTACTACTTGGCCCTTGCCACTTTGGGATCCAATTACGTTTAGATTTTCCAACTGAGTGGCTCTGGTTCCTACTGTAAGGTCTGGCCTACAGAGAAGAGCAATCACTGTGCTCTTCAAGAATGCTGGGGCTGCCCCTACTAATTTATTTCTCACAGTAGTGGTGAATATGTCTTCTGGACCTTCCCAGCGGGGGTGAGTAGGTCTTAAATGACAAACTCACTCTAACATTTCTATCTCTCTATGCCTCTGAATCCCTACTTCTAGATTAAACCAGGATAGGTCCAGCATCTTCAGTTCTCTCACAGTGGGCCACCTTTTGGTCCGTGTTTCAGCCAACAAACCAAATAAACTGTTAGAGCCCTTTCTAACTCCCCAAAATAAAACATTAAAAGCAGAATCTCTACTTAGTCAATCCATGTTAATAAATTTAACCTGATCTATCTTTATGGCCCTTCCACCATTATCCCACACCTTTGTATCTATTCCTACACATATCCCCCTGATTTCTGCTTATGTAAATTAGAAATCTCAAGTAATTGTTTTGCACCTCGTCATGGGTCATACTTTGAACCTCACCTTTAGAGGCCTGATGGGACTTGAGTCTAGTTATAGGTCTAGAAGCAAAGGGGATAATGGGAGTGAGTCGTAAGGAGAATCAGCATTGTCTTGTATGTTGAGTGCCTCAGGGGAGACCATTACCATTTCCTCAGGCAATGCAAGGTTAACCCTCTCAGATAGAGGTAGAAAGGACTATACTACATGGGTGAGGAGGCTTCCACTGGGAGTGGGGAGAACTCTTCCACTGGCAAAGAAGATACATAAGAATGTATGGACTCAATGGCCCCAACTTCATCAGGGCCTTCCCACATGTTCCCATCCCAACTTATAGGATCCCATTATTTCCCAATTAATTGCCCTCACTTTCACAGTACACACTCTGCAAGATAGGACTTCAACTTGAATTTTAGTTCAGCCAATTGCAGGATGAGATCCTGCATTTAATTTTCAGTAATTTCAGCTCTGTGGTTACTCGAGAGAAGACTCCCATTCAGGGCACACCTAGAAGATCTAAGGGTATTTATTATGCAGAATTCAAATCCTTCAGTTAATCTTTTTCTTTTACCACTTTGTCCAGGGACATTAGGGAAAACCAACTGATGTCACTATATTCCTTACTTCTATAAAAATGTTCAAAAGTATCATATATAGAGTCATTTAGCTCCTCATTTCTTACAAGTAGTTGATTAGGGATATCCAATGCAGATATTTTGCATGTCTCTATATACATCAACTATTTATAGAGACAGGCAAAATATCAGGGCTCTCTTTACTGCAAGAAATAGAGCCATTAGCAGCTTTAAATCTAACCATATTAGACAGACAATTCCAGAAACCCAAGGACCAATTCTGAAAACTCATTCTTAAAATTCATTTCTTCTAGAATCACTCTCTGTACCAAAATCTGCATTAGTCAGGATTCTCCAGAGAAACAGAACCAATAGGAGAGATTAGATAGATAGATAAGTAGGTAGGTAGGTAGGTAGGTAGATAGATAGATAGATAGATAGATAGATAGATAGATAGATAGATAGATAGTTAGATAGATGATAGACAGATGATAGATAATTTGTTATATAAATTGGATTTTGTGGTTTTTAGGGGCTGAGAAGTTCCATAATTTGCTGCCTGCAAGCTGAAGAACAAGGAAGGTCAGTGGTGTAATTCAGTTGAAGTCTCAAATCCTGAGAATCATGGGAGCAATGTAAGTCCCAGTCTGAGTCCAAAAGCCTTAGAAGCAGGAGCACTGATGTCTGAACACAGGAGAAGATGGATATCTCAGCTCAAGCAGAGAGAGCAAATACTCCCTTACTCCACCTTTTTGTTCTATTTAGGATCTCAGTGGATTGGATGATGCCCACCAACATAGGTGAGGGTAATCTTCTTCACTCAATCTACTGATTGAAACACTAATCTCCTCTGGAGACACTCTCACAGACACAAAAATCATGTTTTGCAAGCCCTCTGGGCATGCCTTAGCCCAGTCAAGTTGACACATAAAATTAACCATCACACCAGTGAAGCCACAAGAACTCTTGAATTTTATTTGAGAAACAGCTTTTGTTTTGTTGTTTTGTTTTATTCTTTGTTGTTTTTAGTGAATTCATTCTTTTGCTAGGTATAAGGCTATACATGTTATCTATTTCTTCTTGAGTGAGTTTTGCTAGCTCATGTCTTTCAAGGAATTTTCCCATTTCATGTATTGAACAAATTTGGAGGGTAATATTTTCCATGTTTTCTGTCATACATTTAATATGTGAAGATTCTGTAATTGATGTAGCATCTGGAATTACTGATTTTAATAATTTATGTGCTCTCTTCTCTCTTTCTATCTCTGTCTCATAACATTCTTGCTAAAGGTATATTATTTTCATTAGTCTTTTCAAAGAAACAGTTTCTGGGTTCACTGATTTTTTTCCTACTGATTTGCTGGTTTCTATTTAATTTATTTCTATTCATATCTTTATTACTTTTCCTTCTTCTTGCTTTGGATATAATTTGAATTTATTTTTCCAGTTTCTTAAAGTAGAAATTGAAATCATTGATTCTGAGACCTCTTTTTTAATGTAAGCATTTAATGCTACAAATTTCCATCTATGCATTGCTTTAGATTCATCCGCCAATTTTGATATGTTGTGTTTTCATTTTCTAGTTTTCCTTGAGATTTCTTCTTTGATTCCTGCATTACTTACAAGTGTTGTTTAATTTCCAGTATTTCATAGTTTCCAGATATATTTCTAAAACTCATTCCTATTTTAATTCTTTTCTAGTCAAAGAGCATATTTTGTATAATTTCAGTCTTTTGAATTTATCAGGATGTGGGTTTTTTTGGCCCAATATATAGTCTATTTTGGCGAACATTCCATGTGCACTTCAGAAGAATGTGTATTCAGCTGTTATTGTTCAATAAAATCAATTAGGTCAAGTTGGTTGATAGTGTTGTTAAAGACATATATATACATATTTATACATATATATGTGTATGTATACACATATATGTCCTGATTCTTTTGTCCACTTTTTTTATCAATTGTAGACAGAGAGATGTGGATATCTCCAATTATGACTGTGTGCATTTACCTATTTCTTCTTTCCATTTATCAGTTTTGCCTTTATGTATTTTTAAGTTGCATACATAATCATGTTTTTATGTTTCTCAATGAATGCACCCCTCTATCATTATTATGTAATGTCTCCATTATCCCTAGTAATCATCCTCACTATCATGTATGCTTTGTGAGGCCTTAAGTTAGCACCTCCAGCTTTCTTTTGCTTTGTGTTTGCAGGGTATACCTTTTTCCATTCTTTTACTTTTAACTTACTTATTTCTTTTTATTTAAAGTAAGGGGTCTTTCAGCAGTATATAATTTGGTTTTCCTTTCTTTATCAAATCCAAAAAAATATGATTTTTAATCAACATATGTAAGCAAATTACATTTAGCATGGAATCAGTATGCCTTTAAATCTACTGTCGTGCTACATTTTTATATTTATCGCATCTGCTTTTTATTCAGTTTTTCTTATTTCCTCACTTCTTTTGGATCAGTTGACTGGTTAGTATTATATCATTTTATTTTCACTACTGGCTTATATATCTTTGTTTAACTTTATTAGAAGTTGTTCCAGGGATTACTATGTATCTTTAATGTACTCTCAAATAATATTACACCAATACATGTACAGTGTAATAACTTTATTTTTCTTTCTTTCCTCCCTCCCATCCTTTGTACTATAGTTGTCTTACGTCTTAATTCTGTATCTGTGATAAATCCCATAATACATTGTTACTATTTTGCTTTAAACATCAACTATCTTTTAAAGAGATTAAATAACAGAAAAGTATTTGAAATTACCCACAATTTTACCATTTCCAGCACTATTCAATCCCTTGTGTACATCCAAATTTCCTTATGATATAATTTTTCTGCCTGAAGAAATTTTTAATATATTTTGTAGAGCAGATCTGCTGGGAATGAACTGTTTCAGCTTTTGATTTGCTTATGTGTGGAAATGCTTTTTATTTCATCTTCATTTTTGAAAAATGCTAGAGAATTCTGGATTGCATAGATTCCAATGAAAAGTCACCTGTCCTTAACTTTTTTCTTCTGCATATAATGTCTTTTTTTTTTCTTCCTTTCTTCTGTAAGGGCATTAGTGTTGATGTTTGAGTCAATCTCAACAGTAGAGAGCTGGGCTTCAGTTGTATTGTTTCTATAGTTATGTCAATACAACACAGACTTCACATTTCTTTAGCAGTGGGCAGTGCTACCTTGTGTTAGCATAGGAGCTGGAGCATTGGAGGCTCTCTCAGTGATCCTACTCATCATTTGGCTTCCAGCCTGACACATACACTTGGGCCACAGAGGGCTCACCCCTATCAGTTGACTGCCACTACTCTGTTGCTGCTTTTAGTGGAGGCAGATGGGGTTCTCAGTTTTCCTGCTCCAACCTCAGTCTTAGGCAGGTCCTTTATGCCTAACCCTCAGGGATGGGGCTTTCTCAAATTCCTACATCCTCTTTGTATTGGCTGAAATTTTCCCTGTATCAGTGAGGGATCTTGAGTGGAAGCAAGTTTTCTGCCTCTATCCCTGAGTAATATACCTCCACCTCACAACAAGTGTGGGTTTCTGGGCCAAAGTGGGTATTTTGCTTCTCTTCCAGACACAAACACCTGTTGCTTTTACCCCTCCCTCAGCATCACTAGACCTTTACCAGGGACCCATGATGAGAGGTTTTCCTGTCCTTCCCATAATGGCTGATGCCTTTGCTTCAATAAGACAAGGTTTTGGGAACCAGGCAGGGTTTCTTATCTATGTGCTTCCATAGAGCTCTCTCAGGGCTCCTGGAATTCCCTCAATCTTCCCCATGAATGCCAAATAGAAGTCTCCATAAAAGAGCTAGCAAATGAACCTGGATCCCTTTTGAGTCTGAAGCATCCAGGGATTCAAAACTCTCTCATTAGCTCATAGTTCTTTGTTACGAACTTGTTACAATTTCTGTCATTTTCTTCTCACCTGCTTTTATGAATGTCACCTCTTCCACACGTGCCTTACCAGAGGTGAAGTAGTTTGTGTTTCCTAAGTCTGTTCAGGAGGCTTGTCACTCTTTGTTATCAGTTCACATGACTGCCTTGTTACCTCAGCTCTCTCACAGTTAAAAAAAAAAACCTACTAGATTCATCAAGTGTACCACTGTGTTGGGAGATGTTGATCATGGGGGGGCATGTGTGGAGACAGGGGGATATGGGAAATCCCTATATCTTCCTTTTAATTTTACAGTGAACCTACAACTGCTCTAAATAAATAATTTTTTTAATCTATAAAGTTGCAGATTATTGGGCTTCTTTCTTACTGCTCAGGGTGAAAGTGGCTTTCTCTTGAGACTTTCTACATTGTGGAAATAGAACTCTCCTTTGCTAATATTATGACTACTGGTAGAAAAATAATATTCAAATATCTGAATTAAAACATAATTCAGGAGCTAGCAAATATGGCTTCTAAGCCAAATCTAGCCCGTGGCTTGTTTTTGTATAGCCTTTGAGCTAAGAATACTTTTTACATTTTAAAGGATTATTTTTTAAAAATAGAACCATATGTCACAAAGACTATCTGTGGCCCACCAAGACTGAAATATTTACATCTGGGCCTTTTAAAGAAAAAGTTTGGTGATCCCTTATTATTCTAATATCTCTTATTCTGTTTTCCATAATTGCATATGTTTTTTATAAGCATTGGTAGTAATTATATTACAATTCATACATATATTAAATTATCATGTTATACTCATGAAAAAGAAAAAATCATATTACACAGCTTAAATATATAAAATTATTTCTCAATTAAACCTCAGTAAAAGGGGGAAAAGAATATAATACCCTTCCAGACATTTTCTAGCTCACATATACTCTCAATAATTTACTTAAATCTCAATATGTTTCCTTACTAATTATTTTAAAATTCTTTCTCTTTTTTCATAATGTAATATTATAGTTTTCACAATCACCATTAACTGTTGCAGAATATTACTATAACTATGATAAACATGCATTTGTACTTTCACTGGCTATCAGTGTATCAATAGTAAGCATATAAATAGATTTTTATTCAAAGTTGCATCTAGAAATATTACCCATCTGTCTTAACCAAGCTGCTATAACAAAGTACCACAGACTGGATGGCTTTTAACAATAGAAATGTATTTCTCAAGGTTCTGATGGTTGGAAGCTTGAGATCAGGGTGCCAGCATGGTTGGGTTCCTTTTTTTTTAACATTTTTTATTGATTTATAATCATTTTACAATGTTGTGTCAAATTCCAGTGTTCAGCACAATTTTTCAGTTATACATGAACATATATATATTCATTGTCGAATTTTTTTCTCTGTGAGCTACCATAAGATCTTGTGTATATTTCCCTGTGCTATACAGTATACTCTTGTTTATCTATTCTACAATTTTGAAATCCCATCTATCCCTTCCCACCCTCTGCCCCCTTGGCAACCACAAGTCTGTATTCTCTGTCTATGAGTCTATTTCTGTCCTGTATTTACGCTTTGTTTTTGTTTGTTTGTTTTTGTTTTTGTTTTTGTTTTTGTTTTTTAGATTCCACATATGAGCGATTTCATACGATATTTTTCTTTCTCTTTCTGGCTTACTTCACTTAGAATGACATTCTCCAGGAGCTTTAGGTTGCAGAATTCTCATTGTATCTTTACATGGCAGAAAGAGGGTGAGAGAGCTCCCTGGGATTCCTTTTATAAGGGCACTAATCCCATTTAAAAAGGGCTCCACACTCGTGACCTAATTATCCCCCAAATAACCCAGTTCCCAATACTATCACATTGAAGATTAGATTTCAACATATAAAATTTGGGGGAGAGAGAAACATTTAGTCTATTGCACTATAATTCAAAGAGTATGTTCAGGTGATAACCGTAACTCCAAGTGTTGTGGCTCTTATATTGCTGATGATATGACAGTGGTTAGATATGATGATTTTCTAAGAATGATCAGGGACCACACGCTAGTACAGGAATGCCAGAAATCTTGTTGGTATACAGTATTTGGCTACTTGGTCTTCCTAAGCATTCTAAACTGAAGTGAAGCTGAATAGTAGATTAAGGCCAAGTATTTGTGTGAAATGAAAACTATGTTTGAATGAGTACACTCAATAGGAAACATGATTAAAGGAATAAAAGGAAATGATTTTAATGAGAAAGAATATCCCAAATTCACTCCATAGTTTTAAGGAGGAAACTTTTCCAAATATTCTATGACTTTATATTCCTCAAGTGGATCTATTAAAATGTCAATATCTCAAAATCTTTGATTCTGTGTCTTAGTAAATGTGTCATTTATCTAAAGTTTATGGTGATAACAGTTTGATTAGAAATTCTTCAAGATTATTGCATAGTAAGATCTGACATTAAACACTGATATTTATTTGCATTGAAAGTCTCCATGTACCTTAAGAGAAAGTTGGTAAGAATAAATATTTATATTGAAAATATTTTGAGTATATGTAAAATGTGTCAACACTGAACACCACAATTGGCACTGTCACTAGATGCTAATTAAGTACATAATTACATACATTAAAAAGTTTCAGTAATTAAGGGTAAAAAGAGAATGGTCAAGGCAGCATCACCCAAGTGCAGAATCACTCACATGAACAAACCTTGAAGCTATAGAAGGACACAATAGGAGAGACTCTGGGCATTAACAGAGGTAATGAACCACAAAGCCCCCCTACTAATCGGACTTTCTTCTCACAACCTCAAGATTCCACAAGTAAGTTTGCTGAGGGTCAAATGCCCACAGTAAAGTTGAACCAGCTTAAACTACACTAAGAACTACTTCAAAGATTATGTAGGAAGACATTGATAAGAGTGAAGTTATTCTGAGTAGGTCCTAATCCATTATTCTCATACATAGCTGAAGACATGGCCTATACGCATTTATCTGATACTGTCTAAAGTAGTGATTTTCCATTTTTTATTACAATGCATGAAAAATATATTTTGTGTATAATTCAGTAGGCACATAAATATATGTATTGTGTAGTCTATTTTCATACTCTATATGCAGTTCAGGCTGATATTTACTATTATATTTTATCTCATTTCTTTAAAATGCTATTTGTGGTTGACAGCATTAATCTTACAACCCACAATGAATTGTAAACCACAGTTTGGTTAACATTAAAGTCTTTTCACAGAACATCTCCAATGATTAATAAACACTACTATCAAAGTACATGCAAATACACGTGAGAACACCCATTTTACTTCGGCCTTGGAAATTCAGTATTTTCAGACAAAAAGGCCATCTTTGATATAGGCCACTAGGGCTACCACAAAATATATAATTACTGAGGAAATGTAAGTACCATTTGCAAAGCTTCACATTAAAATTCAGGTAACAGTGTCTTTTGCTTATGACAACTGCCACTTGATACAGACAGGAACTCACAGGCAAAAGGGTCAGCAGGTTCCTATGGCCTCTTGTTCTTTTGGATCCTGTGGAAACTGTCCATGGGCTGGGACATAACTGAAGGTCATGCATTGCTGTGCTGTAGCAAAAGAATCCCAGCTCCTTCTGTGCTCCCATCTTATGAGGCAAGCATGAGAGCTGCATTTCACATGATAAGTAGTAAATAATTTGACCTCAGCCACCAAGCAGTCTGAGCTTAGATGACAGTTGCTTATGATATTCTGGAAAATGGCAGCAGCCCAGAATCTGTAGAACTAGTTCCATTCCCCACGAGCCTGTGATCCTATGGAAATTTACATTTCTTCATAGATTCTCCTGCTTAAAAGAAGTAAATCTCTGGTCTTGTGGGAAACTGCAGGTAGAAGAGCTGCTGGTAGGCTAGCTCTCCTTGCTTATCAGCCCAGAGAGAGTTCCTGGAGTCATGTATCAAGCAGTTCTTTCATACTTTCTGCTGCTTCCCGTGTGTCACCAGAGCAAATTCACAACTTGTTTCTGCCCAAATCCAATTATGGCCCTTGATCAAGTTGGTCAGTGGTTATCTTCCATAGGAATGGTGGGAGAAAGCTAAAGACTGGCATCAGGCTGAAGTCTGCCCTATAAAGTGAAGTGGAACAATTCAGGAATCATCAAAGCCCAGGTCCTCATGACCCACAGCTCTCCAACTGTCTGATGGCATGAATTTGACCATTTGCTGGTTAGGTGCTAACAGAAAGTCTAAGTCCAGAAATCACTAGCTCCAATTCTTTGAGCAATTCTTGAGTGCAGTACTGAAAAACCTGGACTTAAAGGGGGAAAAGCAAGTAAAAAGTGATAATGATAGTGCCCTTTCTGAGAAAGATCATAAAGTATAAGAGATAAACTAAGTAAGAGATTAAGGATTATAACTGATCTCACTCTTTTAAAAAATTGAAGAACTTTTACCAAGTCCAAGCTCATACTGCTTGCTGCAGAACAGGGCAATAAATCTTGAGACAAGGTGTTGGGGCAAGGAATATCGACTTTATTCCATAAGCTAGCAGACTGAGAAGATGGTGGACTAGTGAGAAGTACAGTATATAATGAGCATACTCACACTGCTGTGCACCATGTGACAGTGGACTGAGGCTAGATCCTAGAACCAGTATCTATGGATATTTCTTAACCATACACAGACCCCATGACCACAGATATATTCAAAAAAATCAGTTCTGAGTCCAGAGATTTAAATGTGCAGTACCACAAGTGAAAAAGGAAACAGATGTGAATGTATTTATTCTATGAAAATGAGCGAAGTCATTGCAAGCAAGACAGAAAACCCAGAAGAGAAGTTAATGGTTAATCAAAGCATGTACAAAAATAGGCATTAAAATCCTTAATATCCTTAAGCGTCTTTCTGAGACACTTTTACCACTAAGAGTAACCTGGGGCTGTCACTAAAGTTTGTGGACGCCTAAGAAAGACTGCTGTGGAGTTCCAAAAAAAAAACAAAACTTTTCAAGCTCCTTTTCTCGTCCTTGGGAGACTGTAGTTCCGGGTCTCAGCCTAGTGGCGGGACACACATACAGGCGCACACAGCGCATGCGCCTTGTTGTGCGCATTCTGTGAGCAGAGCTGGGCCAGAGGAGGTCGTGTTTCTTCCTTCTCGACTTTTTTCACCAGTTGAGAATCACCTGGTAGGTCCACAGATACAAACTGCCGGGAGTTTAAATGTGTGTGCACGTGATGGGGGAGGCAGGGAGCTTTGGGTGGGTCAGGCGGTGCGATCTGTGGCCTCTGAGGAGGGTCCTCAAGGTCGTCGTCCTTCTCCTCAGAGGTGCCATGGCCGCCATTGTTCTCGTGGTGATGGCGGGCGGGAAAAGAGGAGGACGATGGGCCCCGGAGGGTAGGGGGTCACTTTTGGGGTCGTTATTTGAGCTATCCGAGCCCTGGAGGCACCAGGAACTGCCCACAAAGCACAGATCCGGGAATCCTGGTGGGGTCCCGTGGAGGGCGGGGAAACTGGCCCACGCGGCACAGGACAGGCACAGTGCGCATGCCCAGGGTTGCGCGCTTGTCTTCGGCCCTCAGCGTGAGGCTTGTGCAACGCATTCTCGGTGCCAAGTTGTGCACATCAAGTCTCACAGTCTGGACTGTTTTTTGT
Organism: Camelus dromedarius; assembly: GCF_036321535.1. Taxonomy (NCBI): domain Eukaryota; kingdom Metazoa; phylum Chordata; class Mammalia; order Artiodactyla; family Camelidae; genus Camelus; species Camelus dromedarius. Next base: position 106,574 of record NW_026989831.1, read on the forward strand.
CGGCTGAGATCACCTGGTAGGTCGACAGATCCGTCCTGCTGGGAGTTTAAGTGTGCGTGCGTGTGAAGGGGAGCCAGCGGGACAGCAGTGCGATCTGTGGCCTCTGAGAAGGAGGGTCTTCGAGGTGTCGTCATTCTCACAGGTGTCTTGGCTACCTTGGCTCTCAAGGTGGCGGCGGGAAAAGGCAGACAGTGGGAGACGGAGGGGAGTGGGTCGGGTGAAGATGGGGCGAGTATTGGAGGCGTTATTTGCAGTATCTGGGTCTTGGAGGCCCCGGAACTACCGACAGAGCAGAGAATCCGGAGTCGGCAGTGGGGCCCCGGGCAGGGTGCAAGGTGACGGTAAAGGAAAGGCCTAGAAAGGACCGATGTGGGGTTTTGACTGTGTCCTGAGGTTTGTAGTGCACTGAGCAGAGTGCCAGGGAAGAGTGTGCCACAGAGAGCTTTTATTGCCACCACCCAGCCCTGCCGTTTTAGTGCAAAAATAGCCATAGACTGTGAACGAGTGTGGCTTTGTGTTCCAGTAGAACTTCATTGAGGAGAGCAGAGAAAGGGTTTAGTAAATGAGAGTGTGCCAAAAGTGGTAGTTACTCAAGTTTTAATTCTCTAGTGGTATTTTTTTTAATGTCTCCATGATGATGAATCAAGTTGTGAAACCGAACCTCATATTTTGTCATGTACCTTATGGTGATTTCACTGCTAGCTTGGCTGACATAAATGGTTTTTCACACCCTTGCATTTGGTGTCACCAGAAAACATGTACACTTATACTTACTCTGGGACTTATTTTGAAAGTATTTTCAAAGTAAAAAAAACATTTAAGGGAATGCATTTAACCGTGGAAGTGTTATAGTGCTCCTCTTAAGTACATTTTCTAAATCACAATATTCTCCTTTCAGTGTGAAATATGAGTGAGCATGTAAGACTAAGATCCAAATCTAGAGGAAAGGGAGATGATCAAGAATCTTACCAGCTCATTGAACCTGCGGTTGTGAGTGCTTTGATATTGGAAGTTTTCTATTATCAGAAATTTGTTTTCCTGAAAATTTTGTTGAACTACTATAGATACAGCGATAAAAGTTTTCCATGCTGAAAGGGGGAAGGGAACATTGATCCAGGTGGGTAACATTCTTTGTTGCCTGTGGAAATACACATTGTGAGTTCTTTCTCATCCTTATTAACAGCAGATTGCACACATCCATCCCAGTGTAGCTTAAAATAGCTTCCAAAGTCCTTGTGGATAACTTTTCTTCCAGTAGCCTCTCTGTGGGAAGAGTAACTTCATTACAAATAAGCATATAGAGTCATTTTAAGTGTCTTTATACTTATTTATGACTAGATATGTTTACGTATTACATGTATTTATATCATTGGCATGTATTAACAGAACTTTTTATTTACACACACATACCCTTAGGCCCAGCAGCCCAGTGATGAACAACTTCAAGAGGAGGACCCACCAACTGAGAATGAGGATATTACATCTGGTCAAGAGAAAGAGGATGAAGGAGCGCCTCTGATTCAAGGTGAAGGGAAAAGGAAGAAGAATACTGGGGTGGTGGGCAGAGGTGTGTGTGTGTGCATCATGTATTATGACATACCATAACAGAAAGAGAGAAAATATTAGAAATCGATCTCAAACATTTCCTGAAAATTGCCTGAAAATGTAAAGAGAGTAGAGTTTGCAGCTTCATGCAGTCCTTTACTATAATGAATTTTTCCTGTTTCTTCAAGATTTATTTTGTGTGCTTGAAAATAGTCCTTGATAAATCACAGGAAACTAATTTTAACTACAAAAATGTACATTATTAAAATAGTTTAATTTTTTCTTCTTTGAACATGCTTGCGTGGCCTTTTCAGTCATTGCATCACAAGTGTAAGCAGCTTTTAATAGCAAGTGCAGAGTGCCTAGTCAGCATATCTTAAAACACCTGGAATACAGCCTATGTGCATAGGGCTGTTAGCCCCATTTTGTAAATGAGAAAATTGAGGCTCAGGAATTGTGGCTTGCCAGAGAGTACCAGACTCATTGGGACATAATTTATATCTCAGTCCAAGGTTTGTGTTTTTCCTACCATCTATTGTTGTTGTACCAAAAAAAGCTTAATTGTTTTGTATAAAATGCCTAACACTCAAATATGGCTGCACTGTACACTCTTTACGTATTGGCCTAGGAATAGATAGAGTTCAGTGGAGCAGAATAGAGACTCCAGGAAAGAGTTCAATGAATGATGGCCACTGTTTCCTTTGACTGATATTTTGATATGGTATGGTAAAAGCTGGGTAATTCAGGATACTGGCATATAGATATCTATGTTAGTATGATTTTTTAACTGGCTTTAAAAGATGTTTAAAAACTTTTATAATTAGGAAAATCAAAAGCATCTTAAAATTATCATGAAACAAATTATTTCTTCCAAATTTCCAGTATTTTCATCAAACACTTGTCAATCATTTACATAATTCAGGCCATAGATTACTTTAGCCACTCACTATTAAGAGGTTTCTACGATATGACTGGCAACAAAGACCGTTAATTTCTTTCCACTTTACTTCCTTTACTCTTACTATATGACAGAAATGTTGATGTTTGTCAGTAATAATTTGCTGTTACTTTTGATACTTTGTTCTAAATGGGAATCATTTATGGATAGTTATATATAGGGCCTTTGCATGTAAATGTAAGTAGTTAATTTTAACAATAAGTTTGAGGTTATTTCAATAGGGAATGAGTGTAACTACTATAGGATTTGTCACAGACCCACAAATACACTCTGCTAATCCTTCAAAAAATCACATTTTAATTGTAATTAAAATCCTATCCGTGGTATAAACTTTAGATTTCTTAGATAGCTGATACACTCTACTCTTAGTATACCTTGGTAATAAGTAGGAAATGTAGATGTAGTGTGGTATAGATTATTATTTAAAATGACTCATAATACAGGAAAACAAACATGTGAAGTCCATTTTTCCATCACATTTATTATCACACTGGCCTACAGGCTTTTATTTCATATATTTGAAGGAATGAATATTATCATCTCCTTATTTATATTTCATGTTTACTATTTAAATTGTTATCTTTTTAAGGTCCTGACCTGGAAGCTGATGTCCAGAAATTGCCTCAGGCAGAGACTGAGGATAAAGGAGATGATGATTCTGATGTCAAAGGGGAGATTCCATCAACTCCAGAGCCCCTTAAAATGTCGGAAGGAGGTGTGTATCCATTAAGAATGCAATTCATATGGTTTCTCTTTTTTCCAGAGTATTATATGTTTAACAATATAGAGGTAATGTTACTGTTACTTTAATAACAGAGTACACGTATAAATATTTTTTGAAAGATAGCTCAGACCCTGGATGCCTGACTGCCTGACTTACAGATTTTCAGATATAGAAACAAATTGAATCAAACCCATATTGTATTATAAAATATGAAAATTCTTTCTCTTGAGTAAGTACTTCAATCGACAGCTAGTAATTTTCACATTCTTTTATAATTTCTGCTTTTAACAAATATATAACACATTTGTAATAAATACCAGTTTCTATGAAATATGCTGAGGCACTGAAGTAGGTTCTAGTACCAGCTGTAACATAATTTGTGTGATTCTGGAAAATCCCTTAACTTCTAAACCTATCTTTACTCTTATATAAATAGTGAATTCAAATAAGATATATTAAAATCATTTTTAATGTTGATTTTTGCCTTCTCTGGTTCTGTTGGGTAGAATACAGAGATATTCTGTTTTTCATGATTTGTTTATGATAAAATGTCATCTTGAGTCAGATTTTAACATCTGAATTGAGATTTCATTGCTACTAAGATAATGGGTCAATACTCCTCTTGGTATTTGTTTTTCTGCATGGAGACCTGGATACTTGTTCTTAGATTCTATAAAATTCTGAATTATTCTAGCTCTTAAAAAATAATTGCATTTTAAATCCTTTACCCAATGAAGCATCAAACCACAGAATAATAAAATGGCAAGAGATAGTCTAGTATCCAGTTTCTGTGGCTGATCAAGTTGAGAGAGTGCATGTAGTCAGTGATCAAGGCAGGTGTGAGTAAGATACATATGCTGAGAGCATGCTCCCTGTCCCCACTGTCAGTCTAAGTGAGTACTGTTCCTAATAAAAATGCAGACACTATGATATGATCTCTTCTAACCATATCAAAAGTGGCATATTAGTTTCTGCCTTGAGACAACAGTTAGTAAGATGTGAAGTTCAAGGACTTCACCTTAGGAATTCCTGACTAATCAACCTAAGTATGTTTTACATACCTGTTTTCCATATTGCTGACTATTACTTTCAAGAGCTTCCAGATTTAAAGGAAAGACTCGATGTTTAGGGCAGAAATTACCTTCCATTAGTCTTCTACTAAACTTTTTTACTTTACATTGCTGAACCATTCCATTAGAATATTTAGATTAAAATATAGTTTTCAGAGTACTTCCAGGAGCCTATTGAACATGACTAAAATGTCCTCAAAGGAATATCATAGCCTTTAAATGGATATGTTATTAAATAGATAGTTAATTATGTGAGCATCCAATAGAAAAAGTAAGATAAAAAAGAGCAACAGAATAAACCTAAGGGAAAAGGAAAGAGGTACTTAATAAGAGGTGTGGATCATAAGTAAAAGGAAAAGTAATGCAACTAGTAAATCGGAAAGATTGCTCTTTAAAAGTAATTTATGAAGAGTATCCACTAGTTTACATAATCTGAAGAAAGTTGAAAAAGCCCAAGTATATACAATAAGGAGTATGAGCAAGACACTAACAGACATTGAGTATATTATATAATTGAAAGTGAATACATTCTTGAAGTCTAATATTTTCAAAATATTGATGAAATGATTGATAATACTAGGAAAACATATATTATTTAAGATATCCCAGTAGAACCTGAATATCTAAACATCACAGATACCATGGGAAAACTTCTAAAATTTGTCACACTTGTCCCTCAAAAGCAGTTACTTTTAGTTAATAATATAGTATTGTATACTTGAAAGTTGATGAGAGTACATCTTAAGCATTCTCACCACAAAAAAAAAGAGTGAACCTCTGAGATGATGGATGTTTTAATTACTTATTTTTATCTTGGTAATCATTCCCTAAGGTATACATACACTAAACCATTACATTGTGTGCTTGCAATGTACACAGTTATATTTGTCAATTATTCCTCAGTAAAGTTTTTTAAAAAGCATTTACTTTTAGAAACAAATGTTTGGCTTGTCTCAGTCTCCTTTTCTCCCACCCTCTCCTTTTCTTCTTCCTTCCCTCTCTCCATTCATTTCTCACTTTCTTCTTTTTTGTCATGTTGTAAGACATGGTATATATGTGCTCCATATTTTGATGTCAAAATGATGCTAATGATTTAAAACTAATGTTATTGTATAATATACAAACTGGAATACTTTCAGGTGTGGGAAAAAAAGGCATTACTCATAACTGCACCAGGATTACAGGTGAAAATGGAGACAAATGGTTACCCTAAACAATCCCATAAGGGCTAACCAGCCAAAGAAACATTTTTGCTTCTACATAACAGAGAAAAAAACAAATGTAGTAATGGCTTTTCTATTTACTTCACTTAAGCAGTAACAAATATGACATTGCTGTTTTAGCTATCTTATATTCAGAATATTATTTCAAGTTGAAGCAGTTACAGTTTTTTGTAAATTTCTTTTGTTAGGTTTTGTGTGTGTGTTGTTTGGACTTTTAGTAAAAGTATACACAATTTTTTTCTTTCCACTAAAAACTACATTTTAATAAGTTCATTTTATTTAATGTGTTCTTAACTTGAGCAGCCTTTTTGTTTCCTTGTACCAATAGAGAGTAGTGTGTTTTAAAATATTGGTTAAAATATATACTTGGAAGTCTTATAAAAGCAAAACTGTAGTGTCCTTTGTAATATCTTTAATGTAATCTAAATACAATTCTGCTAAGTAATGTTCCCAACTGTTATGTTTATCTTACAGAGGAAGGAGAACCACAGGTTTAAGGAAAGACAAGATGAAACCATGCAAACTGTTCTTATGTTGCATATTTGACTATTAAAATTCTCTCAATAAAGTAGTACAGCTTTCATCAAATAATCTTGCAAATCTTTTGTTAAACTTATTCCTAAGTGTTTGATGCTGTTGAAAATTATATCATTTTTTAAAGTTTGATATTTTGATTGAGCAAATATATACAGATATATTTTACATTGATGTTCTCTACAGCAGTCTTGCTAAATATGCTTATTCATTCCAACAGTTTGTGTCTAGATCCTTTGTGACTTCAGCATACCCAATTGTATCTCTTCTTTGAATGCTAGCAGTTTGTGTCCGCTGTTTTTAACATTATACTTTTTCTTCCTTTTCTTTTTTTACAACATTGGACAGTGTTGAATAGAACTGGTAATAATGGACATCCTTTTCTTATCCCTGATAGGAATGGAAGTCTTAGCATTTCACCACATTTACTGTGAAGTAAAGGAAGTTCATTCTAATCCTAGTTTGCTAAGAATATTTATCTTGAATATATGTTGACATTCATCAGACATTTGTATGCAATAGGAATTTTTCCTCCATTAATCTGTTAACGTGGTGAATTATGTAGGTCAATTCCTACGTTTAAACCAACTTCGCATTCCTAGGGGTGGGGAATGGTCATAATGTATTAATCAGGAGAATCTACATGTTAATTTGCTTAGGATTTTTATGTGTGTCCTCATGAGTGACACTAACCTATACTTTTGTGTCATGTACTCTCTTTTCTTGGACTTTGGTATCAAGGTTACACTAGCTTCATAAAATTAATGGGTATATAAAACCTCTTTTTCTATTCTCTGGAACTGAAGTCTCAGCAAGGCTGTGAGTAGTGTAGGACCAGGCTTTCCTGTGATTGGTTATTTCTGAATTGCTTCTCTCTTTTAAGATTGGATCCTGCTTAAAAGGCACAGATAGAAGGGGCAGCTCCAGGTTCCCATCCCTTCAAATTTTGTGAGGCACCCATCTTCCCTACAAGACACCTCTAATGCTGCTGTCACTGAAAGCTACCTGCTCCTGTTTCTGTGCTGATACTAATCTTCTGTACACAGTTAGAAGTCACCACTCTTACTAGCTTGCCTGGATGATTTTGATCTATGCTGTATGGTCATAAATGACCTACCAAACCCAGACCTGTGTACAGTTATGACAATAGCTCCATTTATTGAGTTCTTTTATAACAACAGGAATAATAACTCACACTTATTGGGTGTGTACTATCTGTTAGCCAGTTCCCTGTGCTAGATTCCATACATATATGACCTCATTTAATATTCACAAAAAGGTAGATCAGAGTATACACAAAGTTTGTATCTGACTCCAGTAAAGCAGATTTGGGGATTCAAGTTTTAAGAAGTCCTTGCTCTTTCACAAAGTAAATACTTATGAAAATGTTAGATATATAATTGATATTGTACGTGACGACTGCAGTGGTAATCTGATGTTTTCATAAGGTCTTAAAATAATATTTTTTCATTGTTTGACATAAAGGCTTTGTTCTTTCCTTGAAAGAAAGGTTTCCCAAAATGTGGCACACAGACCTCACATGGTCTCCCAGATGATCATTGAGAAACATTTAAAACTTTTTAATGATATACTTCTTTTACTCTGCTATTAAAATGTAACTAAAGCACTAAAGATATTTGGAACAGTTCATAGGGAGGAAGATGAAAGAACTGGATATCACAAGCCCATGGCAAAATGCCACATCTCCTGCAAAAACTTTGTTTTTCTTGAAAAGTTATTTAAAGGCAGGGAAGGAGAAGCCACAGATCTCTTTTTTCCTCTACGTAAAACTCCGTCAGCCTAACAGTCATCTCAAAAGCACCTCCAGTGGCCTGGTCTAGGCTTATATACTTCTTATTACAATGTAGAATATAAGAATTACATTTCTGAGTCCTCATTTGCATCTTCATGCAGCAAAAAAATGCTTCTGCAACGAAAGGCCCTACTCAGAATTCACTCTGCTTAGGTTATTATAAGCAGCAGTTGTTCCCCCTTCCAGATGCGTTAAAATCTTTCCAGGTCCTAAAGGACTGAAAATCTTGGGTGAGACTTAAGGTAGGGTATCCTATTTCACCATAAAATAGGTGAGAAGCCCCAGGGTTGTGGAGCTGCCTGAAAAGACTAGATCCTAGGTAGAAGGAAAGGGAAAGGAGCCCAGGGAACTCACTGAGGCAAAATGACTTAGGTCTCACCTGCTCTGGCTCCTTATTGGCTACAGCATGAAATAACTATGGGTTTCAGTCCTGGCTCTGATGCACATTGTGTGATGGTGAGAAAGGTATTTATATCCTTTGGGTCTGTTTCCCCATTTCTTAAATGGAAATTACTATATTTACACTAAATAATTGCTATGAAGAATAAATGATATAACTGAAGTAGGCATTACATTGCAAATGGATTTGGCTTATATTCCATTCTTTTATTTGAACTCAAATGTTTTTATTTTCATTTACCTTTACAATTACATCTCTAACAAGTGATATTGATTTTGAATTTCAAGTAGGGATATAAGGCTAACTTTCTAAATGAATTTGAGTTCAAAAATGTATTATATTTAAATAAATATATTAAGTAGCAGTGTAGCTGGTGTCAGACATGGCATCCATTCTAAAGTTGGTTTGTAAATAACTGAGGTCTGACAAGACTACCCTATGTCATGGTATGAGCTGAAAACTGCTCCTTGCTGTGCATGATACCAAAGAAAATAAGCCAGCATTCTGGTCATGCAACACCACACAACTCAACACCAGAGTCTGTCAAGTGGTCAGGCAGGCAGTCCTTAAGTAGCACTGCAGGGACTACAGGGCCACACGGTGCACTACTGCAGCTGTTAGGTTGGCTTGTCATCCTTCCAAGATATTTCCAGTAAGGAGACAATGAGCCCAAATGTATTCAAACAGTTTATTACTTAACAGAGCAAAAGCAAGTTCAGCTTGATGTCAGCTCCCTGCATCCCTAGTCCCACACACAGTTTGACATTGAATCAGAGGTGCTCAGTGACAGACACCAAGGTGGTGGGTCTCTGCCTGTGAGGAGCCCACAGCTGTACCCTAAAGCAGTGAGCAGTTCTGTAGTCCGCAGCTGTACTCTCAGGCGGCAGGGATATCTCCCAGGCTAAGGCACAAGACAAAATCCCAGAAGAAAAAATAAGCGATGAGGAGATAGGCAATTTATCTGAGAAAGAGTTTAAAGTAATGATGGTGAAGGTGTTCAGGGAACTCAAGAATAGTATAGATACACAGAGCGAAGGACAAGGAGGACTGTCCTATACTCAGTTGAAATCAGGGATGCATGAGTAACAACCTTGTGTGCTTCATTTTGTACCAGAGTTCTCTTTAACTATCCTCATTTCTTTTCATTCTTTTTTCTGTTTTGCAGTAGTGATTTCCACTAATTTGTCTTCTAGCTCACTGATCCGTTCTTCTACTTCATTTATTCTATTCTTGGTTCCTTCTAGTGTGTTATTCATTTCAGTGGTTTTATTCTTCAACTCAGTTTGGGTATTTTTTGTATTTTCCAACTCTTTGCTAAAAGCTTTGCCAGGGGTTAGGACTTCAACATATGAATTTTGAGGTGGTGCAACCCAGCAAATAACAGTATTATTATTAGTCTTATTTTAATACCATCTTTACTACTATTACTAATATAGTTCATTTCATTCTTGTAATGACCTTACAAGATAAGAAGTAGTCACTTAAGCTCAGGAGTTACATCTCTTGCCAAACCTACCCAGGAAGAGACGTACTTACAGTCAAACAGACAAAGCTCATGTGTTTTTGAGTGTGGTGTAGCTGACATATAAACCCAACTTATATGTTAGCACTAATTCATTTGTTATCATTAAACTATAAATGTTCAGCATCAGTAAAGAAAAAATAATAAAGGACAATCAAGTCTTATGAATCCACTGACATAGTGGAAATCATACTAGATTTGGAGGCCAATGAGATACACTTGATCAGGCAACTGCAGGAAACCACTCCCAAAGTTTCCTGCCCCCTGCAGTCTTGAGTCAGTTATTAGCAGAGGAATCCTGAGGCTACTGAAAACATTCACACCTTCACACCTGCCCAAACCGATGCATCAGTGACCACTTCTGGGAGGAATAAAAAATGGCTTCTACTTCCCAAATCTTACAGAAAGGCATAGCATTAGCAGCACCTAAAAAATTGTAGAGCACCACCAGCTGCAAAGAACCCTGGGACATTTAGCTATTGAGATTCTAGCACCAGAAACACAGGAGAGAGCAAAGAAAGAGATGGGATGATTGTTGTTTGAATGCTTGTGGAGATTCTACCTGTCAAGAATTGATCTATGTTCTTTTTAATAGAAGCTTCCTGAACAATGAGGTTCGAGTATATTTGTTGTTCTATGGGTCCCTTTGAAGTGATATATTGTATGGGAGATTTTTTAAATTTCTATTATGACAAAAAATGTATGTTATGTGTTAAATTGTGTTTCCCACCCCCCCAAAAAAAATCCTGTTTATGTCCTAACTCCAAATACTTCAGAATGTGAACTCGTTTGGAAATAAGATCATTGCAGATGTAGTTAGTTAAGCCAAGATAACTTCCTAATGGAGTTAGATGGGTCCCTAATCGAGTATGACTGCTATTTTTATAAAAGGAGAAATTTGGAAGTAATGCATCTACTAGCGAAGGAATACCAAAGATTGCAAGCAAACCAACAGAAGTTAGGGAAAAAAACATGGAAGAGATTTGTCCTCACAGCACTCAGAAGGAAACAACCCTTCCAACACCTTTATTTCAGACTTCTAGTCACCAGAAATAGATATCTGTTACTTAAACCACCCAGTTTGTGGTACTTTGTGTTATGGCAACTGTAGCAAACTAATACAGATTCTGGCACCTGGAAATGGGGTGCCGCTATAATAAGTACCTAAGAATGTGAAAGTAGCTTTGGAATCAGTGATAGAGAGAGGCTAAGAGAGTTCTGAAGGCATGGTAGGAAAAGCCTACATTTTCTTGAAGAGGCTGTTGGTAGAAATAGAGGCACTTAAGGAAATTTTGGTGAGAGCTCAGAAATTTAAGAAGTGAGCTGTAGAGAAAATTTCTATCATCTTAGAGATTACATATATCATGAACAGAATGTTGCTAGTAACATGAATGTTACAGGTGCTTCTGGGAGTGGGGTCTCAGTCGGAAATAAGAAACATGCTATTGAAAACTGGAGGAAAACAATTCTTACTATAAATTGTCAGAGAATCTGGCTGAATTGTGTTCTGTTGAATGCAAAGTAGAACTTGTAAGTGATGAACTTGGATATTTACCTAACGGGATTTCTAAGCAAATGGTTGAAGGTGTGGCTGATTTCTCCTTGCTGCTTATAGCAAAATGTGAATGGAGAGAAAGGAATTGATGAAGGAACTACTAAGCAAAAGGAAATGAGCACTTGATGATTTTGAAGATTCTCAGCCTATCTAGATAGCATGCTCTGGAAATAGGGCAAGGGGTGTAGTTAGACAACTGTTTGCTAAAGATATTAGGTGTGCATGTCTTTGATCCAATCATATCACATTAGCAGAAGCCAAGAATAAAGATATGATTATCCAGGAAAGATTTGTGGAGGACCCATTGTCTTTTGGCTTAGATCCGTGAATTGCACGAGAGGCCAACAAGATTTTTAAAAACACTGCCTGCCTGAAATGAAAGGGACAGAGATGGGACAAAATAAAGGAAGAATGACATTGAGGAAAGACCCCCCAGATGCAGAGGCTGATGGAGGTTATCACTGCCACTGAGGGACCAGAAGACAACCCAAGGGTGGGCTGCCACCCTGTGGGGCTCAGAGGCCAGAGCATGAAGCCAGAAGGATTATTCTCAAGACTTAAAATCAAATGGAATTTATTCTGCTAGCTTTCATACTTGTTTAGGAACTGTGATCCCTTTTCTCCATCCAATTTCTTTAGTTTGGAATGGGAATGTCTATCCTAAGTTTGTTCTCTCACTGTATTTTGGAAGTTGATCATTCATTGTCTGGTTTCACAAGTTTAGAGATGGAGAAGAATTTTGCCCCAGGATGAATCATACTCTACGTCTCACCCATTCCTGATGTAGATGATATTTAAATGAGATTTTGGATTTAGAATTGATGCTGGAATTAGTTAAAACTTTGGGGAATGTTGGGATGGAGTGAATGTATTTCACCTGTTCGAAGACAAGAGGGAGGCCTTTAATGGGTTAAATTACATCCTCCCCAAAAACTCATATGTTAAAGTCCTAACCTGAGAATGTGGAAACAGAGTCATTGAAGATGTAATTAGTGAAAGTAAGATTAGATCATACTGGAGTAGGATGGGCCACAATACAATATTACTGATGTCTTTATAAAAGAGGGAAAGTTGGACACGCATACACAGGAAGAACACCATGTGAACATGAAATTAGAGATCAAGGTAATGCATCTAAGAGCCAAGGAATGCCAAAGATTTCCAGCAAACCACCAGAAGCCAAGAAAAAGGCATGGAACAGATTCTTCTTCTCATACTTAAGATATAAGCAACCCTGATGACACCTTGATTTTAGATTTCTAGCCTCCAGAATTCTGAGAAAATAAATTTCTGTTATTTAGGCCACTCAGTTTATGGAATTTTGTTATGGCAGTCCTCAAAAACCAAGACAACACATAGCATGTTGTTTAATTACCACATGTTTATGAATTTGCCAGTTTTCCTTATGCTATTTCTAGTTTCACTCCATTGTGGCTAGAAATATGCTTTGTATGAAATTTTTTTAATTTACTGAGACTTGTTTTGTAGCCTAACATGTGGTCTATCCAGGAAGATATCCCATGTGCACTTGAGGAAAATATGGACTCATTGAGTGCTACTATGTGCCAGACAATATTCTAGATGTTTGAGATACAGCAGTGCAAAGATCCCTGTCCCCAGGGAGCTTACATTCTCTCAGGAACTGTAATGAGTGAAAAAATAAATTAGTAATTTATGGATTGTCTCATTCAAACCTGTGTTTTCTTTCTGCCAGTAGTCTTTGGGGATTGGAATACCCTACAACTCCTTCGCACATACTACAATTTTTTATTCTTCACCCCCTGAAATAGGCTAAGCAGAGGCATTAGGTTTGAAGAGGCATAATCTGATGTGGTTGTAATGAATTATTACACCAAATGGCACCCTTGGTGTACCATAGCAACACAGCCTTGTAATTGTAGTTGTGAAGGACTCAGGATATCAGTGGGTCCTGGGAGAATCATAACGTAGAAAGGCAAAGGTGACTGTCACCTTGCATCAACACCCTAGCCAACCACCACACTCAAATCAGCAAGCTATCCTGAAATACCTCTTAATTCATTTAAATTCTCTGTTAGCATTAAGTAAAGTTTTATCTTTTTATTCTATGAAGCACAACAGATTTCACTTTAGATTTTCTCAATGTTTTATTGTAAGATATTTCACAACTGATTCTCTTGCTTTTCTAAGCAAATAATAATACCAACTAAACAAAAATCATGACTTTTCACACAGTCAGTGACTCAGATTTTATTTTACATAGATATTAATTTGGGAGTTAATATTAGTTCAGATTTTTCTCTTTCTTCTGTCTTTTTCAAGCCTTTGTCCAAATTTTTTTAGTTTTAAAATTATTGCATTTAAAAGGAAAATAATAATAAAATAATTCAAAACATGCTGGGAAAAGTTGTATATAAAGTATGGCTTCAATATTGTAGAATATATATATATATCCCCACATTCAACACAGAAACAAAGAGATGAACAGAGATATGACAAAAATGTTATTGTGTTTGAGTTTTTATTTCTTTTTCTATTTCTTTAATTTTTATAACTCCCTAAATATTTACCTTTATACCTGCCCCACAAAATGGCCAAGAAAATAATATTAAAAGACTGTTCAAGCAAAACAGAGCTTTATATAGCGCAATATATACTGTTAGACAAAACAGTGGAGCATGTGTTCTTTCATTTAAAAATTATACTTCTAATTATATTTATATGAGACAAAATTAAATCTTTCTTCATTCAGGGTGTTTTAATGAGGCTTCATCATAGTCTATCCAATAAAGCTTTATTATTTCACTTGTGAATGCTTAAGCAGTTTTAACCTCTGTTTGTTGTACAGGAAACTGGACAGTTATTCCTATCTGCCTATGAGCCAGTCCCATTATTTGAGCTTGAGTTATAATACAGGTTTTCTCAGAACTGTGAATATTTTCCTTGACAGTGTGAGAGAAAGTTCATAGGTTGAGGTGCTAAATCAGAGCTTCACCTCTTATGATTCTGTTAACCTTAGTCCGGTTATTTTCCTCTGCTGAAGCTCAGTGTCCTCCCCACTTAAATGGGCCTAATCATACTTGTTATAATTGTATGTGCTCAGCACATGGTGATTGGCAACAATAATCATTGCTATTACTCTTGATTGTTCTTTAGCAGGAGGAAGAGATCAGATTGCGGTGAAATTTTTATATTTTCTTGGTAAGATATCCGTCTTTAATCTATACAATTGAACATAGGGTAACTGGGAATCTGAAGCACTTAAAATAGTAAACATGAGGTTTGAGGAGATGTCAGAGGAAGATACAAAGAAATCCAACTCCCACTTTCTGCCTCAATGCCCCTCTCCGTGCTGGGTGTGGATAGGCTGACTAATAAGGATGGCCCCTACTCTGGTGGAGTGAGAAGCACCTACTCAGTGGGTAACAACTGCCAGGGCTCTGGTCAGGGCAACTAGGTGGAAGGAGGTGACCACATCCCTTGTGTCCAGCCACGGGCACTCTTCCTCATTGACTGTCTCCCCTCCAGCATCCCTCAACCAGGAAAGCAGCAGTAATAAAGGCTGTCATTCACTGAGCTCTGCACCAGGCACTTCATTCATTCCAGAGACTAACGTTTGTAGAGGATCATCTATGTGCCAGGCAGTGGAGTAGGAGCTGAAGACGCACCAGTGAACTAAGCAATCTAAAATGCCTGCCCTTGTTGACTTTATATTCCAGTGGGGGAGACAGCAATAAGCAATGAGTTTAATAAATCAACACATGATGCAGTACAGTATGTGTTACTAGAAAACTAGTGAAGGAAAAGGGGTCTGGCAGTGCTGATCAGTAGGTATGAAGGTTTAAACAAGGTGTCAGGGTCAGCCGCATTGAGAAGGAGACATTTGAGCAGATACTGGAAGGCAGTGAGGGATCAAGGCACAGGGATATCCAGAGGAACAAAGCTACAGGCATTGGAAGCAGCCCTGCACTCCCCTGAAGAGGGGGTGGGTGTGCTGTGACCTCCAGAACACTGAGCTGGGCACTGGACTTACAACGCTGAGATCACACTCCACTGGGCTTGGGAGAGATGGGCAGTTCTACCAGCAATCACAACAGCCTTGCCAGCACTATCTAGTTTGAGGGAATGAGGGGGACTTTGTCAGCATTTGCCTTTTTAGGGAAGTCAGATGAGCTTGCCTGATGAAGTGCCAAGAATCTCAGAGCAGAAGGAAGAGGAGAAGATAACCAGGATGGGGGTAGAGTTTCCTAGACAGGTGCAGCAGGGTGACTGCCATTAGGAATGCATCTCAGGAATCTGATGGCAGGGAATTTAATGATCTGAGGGCACCAGCTGCTCTCAGGCTATGACTGAGTGTGGTAGGAATAGTTAAAACAGGACTGTTTCTGGGAGGCTGATTTTGTTCCTGTTCCATCTGCCCTTTGTTCCCTTTTGGCTTTTTTCTTCTTTTTTGGTACTTTGTGTGCGGCTCATTTTTCCCCTTTGTAGGCTTATTAGCAATAAATTTCATTTTGTTCGTGTTTGAACTTACCACATATAATACTTTTATTACTTAAAAATCTACTGTGATAACATAAAAGTATTTTTATTTAGCTTCATTTTACTATGAGAATATTACAGTAATATTTCATTTCTATCCACTCAACCTTTGGGGGGGTTTTCACTGTCACATACTATGTTTAAATCCCTACACCGCATTGGGGGGTTTTTTCCTCAGGCAGTCAACTATCTTTCAGAAAATTTAAATAGTAAGAAAAATTCTGCCCATGCTGTTACTCTCCTAGGGGCTCTCCATTCCTTTTCATAGATCTACATTTCCATTTGCTATCATTTTCCTTCTTCCTGAAGGACTTGCTTTAACATTTCTTGTAGGGTGGGTCTGCTGGTGATGAATCCTCTTAGATTTAGTGTATCTGAAAAAAGACTTTATTTTGCCACTGTTTTTCAAATGTTACTTAATCAAACTTGGGTCCACTCGCCCACTCACAGTAAAGCCCATCCACTGACACCAGGTTGTGGTGAAGGAAAGTACACCCAACATGGGTGCATGACGTCCAACAGGGGACAAAGCAAGGAGGATGGGCAGCTCATGCTCAAAAGACCGGAACTCCCTGAAGGTTTTCAGGGAAGGGTTTTTAAAGGCAAAGTCAAGGAGAGGATCAAAGGCTGGGTGATCAGCTCATGCTCAATTCTCTGATTGGTTGATGGTGAAGTAACAAGGTGATGTTTTGGGAACCTCAATCATCAGCCTTCAGATTCCAACCTGTTTGAGGTCTGTGTGCTGATGGTCAGCATATAGTTAATTTCTTCCACCTAGTGGGGCTTTTAGTATCTGCAAAACAACTCAGGGATATGGCTCAGAATATTATTATAACCCTTGAGGAGGAACTAAAGGTCCTTGAATTTGTTAGATGCCTAAACTATTATTATTTTGTCTTGCTTGGCATTTTCTCACTTCTCTGATTAAATTTGCTCTTTAGAACTCAGGGAAGGCCTAGGAGGTTTTCTACAAACAAGAGACAAGGGACACAGGGCAGGTGGGGGGATGGGATCTGTCCCCAGGAAGGACCACATGGTCCTGCTCAGTTTTGGAAAGATATTTTCACCTAATTTCAGAGCGACAGAGAAAGCCTCCCAGAGAAAGATAAGTGGAACCTGAGAGCTGAAGGTAAGCAGCAATCGGCCAGTGAAGATGGAGGGAAAGCACCCCTGACAGGGAGTGTATGAGGTTGTGTAAAACAGCATGTATGAGGTTGTGGAAATCAGAGAGAACATGGGCCATGTGATGAACAGAAAGAGGTTCAGATTGGCTGGAACACAGAGTGTAGGATGCTGATTCAAGATACTGCCTGGAACATTGTGCATTTACTGAATATTTGTTGGGTTAATTAATTTTTTGTAATGACCCTTATTGAAAGAACATTCTTTCATTTCTTGGGCCAATACTGAGGGGTTATTTGTGTAGGCATCCATCTGTAACAGGTCCTCAGACTTCCTCAGACTCAGGATACTATATTATACTTAGCTGTTGTGTATCCTTAACTCTTCTATAATTAGCCATTTCTTCCATGAGCCCTGGCTCCATTTATTAGAGAATAATATAAAGAAACCAAGACCTGGGTGCTGAGTGTGCTCATTGTAGCTAACAATACAAAACTACCCAAGACACAGGATAATAATTAGAAAATCAGTAGATCTTGGCTTCCATGTTTGCAGAAGAATAAACCCCAGGCAAAGGAAATCACTGTAATATGGCTTCCACTGTATGTTTAATCATTAACATGTTTCACTACTATTGGTATCATTTCCATCTGGGATATAGGAGGATTTTTCTGCATTAAAAGATTAAAATTGTTTTGTGACCCTCCCTGTTATTCTCCTTCCACCATTTTTTTTTTCCAGTTTGGCAACTTTTGGCTGCAGTCCTTTTCTCACAAATTTAAAGCTATTTGAGACCGTCAATTTTCAAATTCCTGTCCATCCCTGAGATCCAAGAGTAACTTCAACCAAAGGCTATCACCCCCATGGATCCATCATGGAGAGTTACCCCAACTTTGAAATCTGATTCATCATTGACTCCACCTAAAGAAATATCCCAGGAAATTACATCAACCTCCCAACCATCCTTCTCTGAAGCACAAAACATGGATCTCAATATCTTCAACCTCAGTCTTAATAGAAACTGCCTTACCCCTCTACCAGAGGAACTGCTGCAACAGCAATACAGAGATGAGATGATTCAACAAGAAAGGCAGTGGGAAAGGTCAGCATTCCCTCAGAGGAAAAAGACATTCATGGAGAACATGAGACAGAAAACCCTCAATCACACGGCACCTTATCGACTTGGAAGGGAAGGAAAAATCTGTTCCTCACATGATAAAGGTCAGAATAAATTTAAATGCCATTGCAGCCATATCCAAAGGGATACTATTTCTGAGATTTCTGAAGAGCAGAATTCATCCTCTTGGAAAATGCTACTACAGGGCCTTAGTAACTTGAACCTCAGCCCTGATGACACATAGACCTGCTGTGTACCAGAAGAGCTACCACATGAGTAGGAAAGACAGGAGAGCCACCAAGAGAAGGAGAAGAAAATCAAAAGAATTCATCAGAGGCTCCTAAAATAGTCATTGAAATAAACATGAGAGTCTGATCCTCATGTGATGAGATTAGAATTGATTGAGATGTGTGAATATTGATTTTTAGCCAGTCCCTTGGGTAAAACTTTTGGGGAACTGAACAATTAGGAATGGTCAGTAGGAGCAGCAAGACGCAGTGTCTTGACAAAAAAATCTTATCAGCAAGCAACAATTGTTCTGCCAGTGATTTTAAGGTCACTGTAGGGCAATCTGGGAGGAGTCACTCTGTGGCAAGGAGGATGGGTTAACAGAGGTTCTTAAATGCCCATTATTTGGTTTTCATGATACAACTTGTCTTTTCCCTCTTTGGATTTCTATTTCCCTTATCATATTGCCAATAAGGTATAAAGGATCCATGTAGTGTGAATGTCTTGCTGGTTGCAAAGTGCTTAGCACATTCTTCACTCTCAGAAGCCCTTTCTTTGTCTAGTATGAACAGCACTCCCGTGCCTCCTATAGGAGATGAAGAGCATCATTGTGTTGCTTATATTTCTCCTACAATTATGACAGAGACTAATATGTGTTTTTGCTTTTCATGATATGAAATGGATCAAATTTCTCAATTTCATTCCTGTGGAATTTTCTGACAGTTACCCCACCACAGATCATAGCATTTTGCTAATAGGAAAGTAAGTTTACCTCTGGGGCAATCTGCTTTCTCATGCAGTCTTCAGTGGCATAATATAGCAAAAGTCCATAATATTTTCACACATGGGAATTACTTTAGAAATATAAATTTACATGGATTGGATTACAGCCTTGTAATTTCATCAGGGTATGGGAGTTTAAATAATCCTGTTTGGTTTACACCACTATTCAAGGGAACAATGTAAAAAAAAAAACTGTTTTTTATACATTTGGAATTTCATAGCCTAATTTGATTATGTAAATTGGGGTATACTTTTCAGAGAAATATAATAGCTTAATTGATTGCTTCTTATGAATCTGGCACAATTCTAAGTATTTATACTTACATGTCCATTTAGGTATGATGTGGAACTGATCAAAATCAATTGGTGTGGATATTGGCATACTTATGCTAAAATTTATATGTAAATGCAAAGAATAGCAAACCCAACCTTGAAGAACAAAGTTGTTCTTCACTATCATTTATCAAGCATTGCTGTAAGTTTGTAGTAACTCAGATAGTGAAGACCTTGTGTAAGCATACTAACAGACAAATAGAACAGTGCAAAAGAATAGAAAGTCCGGAAAAACTTCTAGACTAAACACTATATATTTTACATTCATATTCTACTGCAATCAGTGGGGAAGGATTGTTCTTTTCAATTTGGGAACAAATAAACCTTGACCACTACCTTACAACATACAAAAAATTAATCTGAAATGCATCACCAAACTAAATATGAAAAATGATTCAATAACATATTAATAAGAAAATATAGGATCATATCTTCATGACTTTGGGTGTGCAAAAATCTTTCCACAGGTTACAAAAAGCGCTACCTATGAAATTAAATTTTGATGAAATTAAGCATTTTACTCCTCAAAAGAGACCTTGGAGAGGGTGAGAAGGAAACCACAAAGTACTCATGATCTCCTACATATTTTTTAAAAAAAATAGGTGGATCTTGTCTTTATGAAATCACAAAGGTCTATAGAATAAATGAACCCACAAAAATATCAATGTTGCTTGGTTGGATGACTTAAACCTTTACTCTTGAAGGGTCTGGGCCATTAGTAGTCCTTCCTGAATTGGATTCTTGTACTTTCCATTGTCCTTAATCACAGGGTGTGGTAATGCTAAGAGAGCTCCTGTATTCCAGACATACTCTTTCTTACCTTCATTGTGCATAGTGGTCTAATTTCCCCTTGGTAGTCAGGATCAGTCCCCCAGGCCAGCACAGTAACTCCCTTCTTCGCCTGTTAATTCAGAGACAGGGAAAGACCAAAGTCGTGGGGTAGCAGGTCTTAACTTCCATTTCAATGGAATTATTGTTGCATCTACTGATGGAATCATTCCTCCCTTTGAAACTAAGGCGTCTACACCAGCAGAGCATAAAGCCACAGGGACAGGAAGCAAAAATGTTGCTAGTGGATCACTAGGGATCATGGGAGTAGTGCCTCTCCCATTTCCACTCCTTGGTAGGATCCTGGACCTGTGAATCTTGGCTATGAGGGAAATAGAACCATATACTAAATGCTGATTCAGAGCATCTACAGCATTTTAGAGAACCTTGCCCCACTCCAAGAGGATATTGCCATCTGACTGACACTGTAACTGAATCTTCAAAAGGCCATTCCACCATTCTATCAAGCCACCAGCTTCAGAATGGTGGGGAACATGATATGACAAGTGAATTCCATGACCATGGACCCACTGCCACACTTCATTTACTGTGAAGTGGATTCCTTCATCAGAACCAATCCTGTGTAGAATGCAACAAAGGTGAATAAGACATTCTGTAAGTCCACTGATGGTAGTTTTGGCAGAAGCACAGCATGCAGGGAACATAAATCCATATCCATTACGAGTGTTTATTCAAGTAAGAATAAAATGCTGTCTTTTCCATGATGGAAGAGGTCCAATATAATCAACCTGCCACCAGGTAGCTGGCTGATCACCCTAGGGAAGATGCAATATTGGGGACTCAGGGTTGGTTTCTGCTGCTGGCAGGTTGGACATTTAACAATGCCCACACCCTGATCAGCTTTGGTGAGTGCACGTCCACGTTACTGAGCCTATACATAACCTCCATCCATGCCACCATGGTCACTTTGAGCAATGACAGGAGTGGCTGAGGAAAGAGGTTGACTGATATCCATAGAACTAGTATCCATAGATAGGTCATCCTATCTATTAGATTACTAAAAATCCTCCTCTGCTGAGGTCATCCTTTGGTGAGCATTCACAAGGGACACAAATATCTTCACATTTGTGTCTATTTAGAGAGGTCTATCCTCATACCTCTTTCCCAGACTTCCTTGTCACCAATTTTCAATTATGGTCCTTCCAATTCCTTGACCATCCAGCCAAACTATTGGCCACTGCCCATGAATCTGTAAATAATTGAATGTCTGGCCATTTATCCTTCCAAGCAAAGCAAACAACCAGATACACTGCTCGAAGTTCTGCCCACTGGGAGGATTTCCTTTCACTGCTATCCTTCATGGAGGTACAAGAAATAGGCTGTAATGCTACAGCTGTCCACTTTCAGGTGATGCCTGAATATTGTGCAGAATCGTCTGTAAACCAGACCTGAATTTTCTCTTCCTCCATCAATTGCCTGTGCCACTGCTGCTGCACACATTTGTGAAGATATTTCTTTCTGGGGCAAAGGTGAAAAAGAAAAGAGTAAAAGAAAACAGGTAATTCAACTCTTACCAGTCACCCCTCCATGGTTTCACCCTCTAGTACAAAGCATCTCCTTTTGCTTACTTTTCAGATTCCTCATGTAGATTTTTTTTTAAGTTTGTTGAGAATATTTAGTTATAATCAATGGGAGACATAGGAAGTAGCTAACTCCATGGTGACAGAAAAGGAACTACCTGACTGGGTTTTTTAAAATAGATTTTATTTCTTAAAGCCGTTTTAGGTTCACACCAAAATTGAATGGAAAGTACAGAGTTCCCAAATACCTCTACCTCTACACATACTCAACCTCCCCCACTTTCATCATCCTATACAGAGTGGTACATTAGTTATAATCGATAAACCTACATAATACAATCACCAAAAGCCCTCAGTTTTACATTATGGTTCATTCTTGGTATTGATATTCTATGAGTTTTGACAAATGGATTATGACATGTATCTACATGGTTTTCATATGAACATAAGTTTTCAACTACTTGAAATATATATATATGTATATATATACATATATATATATATATATATATATATGAGTGCAATTATAATATCATGCAGAATAGTTTCACTGCCATAAAAGTGCTCTGTGCTTTGGCTATTCATCCTTTTCTCCCCTAACTCTTGGCAATAACTAATCATTTTACCATCTCCATAGTTTTGCCACTTTCCAGAACATCATAGAGTTGGAATAATACAGTACGTAGTCTTTTCAGGTTGACTTTTTCACTTAGTAAGATGCATTTAATGTTCCTCATGTTTTTTCATGGCTTGATAGCTCATTTCTCTTTAGCCCTGAATAATATTCCATCCTCTGGATTACCACAGTTTTTATTTGTATATATTTACCTTAAATAAAAGGACATATCGGTTGCTTCCAAGTTTTGGCAATTATGCATACAGCTGCTGTAAACATCCATGTGTAGTTTCTTGTGCAGACATAAGTGTTCAACTCCTTTCGGTAAATAGCAAGGAGTGTGATTGCTGGATCATATAGTAACAGTATGTTTAGTTTTGTGAGAAACTTCTAAACTGTATTCCAAAGTGGTTATACCATTTTTCATCCCCACCAGCAATGAATAAGAGTTCCAGTTGCTCCATATCCTCACAAACATTTAACGTTGTCAGTGTTTTCAACTTGGCCATTCTAATAGGTGTGTGTGATATCTCATTGTTTTAATTTGCAATTCCCTAGTGACATATGATGTTAAGCATATTTTCATGTGCTTATTTCCCATCTCTATATCTTCTTTGGTGAAGACTCTGTTTAGATCTTTTGCCTATTTTTTAATAGAGTTGATCATTTCCTTATTGTTGCATGTTATTCCTGCCCTTAGTTGAGATACTTGAGATGACAGTCCTTGTGCCTGGGTGTTCCCCTGTGGGAAGATATGAATAGAATTCTATGGGTTCTGTTCGTCGTGGGTTCTGTTTGTCATGGGTTTTGGCCAGCAAAAGTCCCACCACGGAAGTATGAAATTACTCAAGACTTTATAAAGTCAAGAGAGTGAGAGGGAGCCAGAGGCTAACTTCCCGAGCTCCTCCAAAGCTCTTGTATTTATTGAGAATAGTCAAACAAAGAATCAAAGTGAAATATGTCATAGGAATGAGTAAGGGGCATGGTGTACGTGCAGGGATGCAGCTCAACAGTTTCAGTTCGTGAACAACAGAAACATTATAATCTTAATTTAAACTTAGAAAGAAGGTTACAATATTGATAGTACAAACAGTTATTTAAGCCTCAAACAATCATGAGCAAGGTTACAGTGTTCCGAATAATTGATAATGAAAACCCGGACCACCACAGAGTCTCTATACAATGATCAAAAATCATCTAAGCATGCAAAGCAGCCCAGCTGTTTCCAGCTAAGGGCTAAGTCACACTTTTCTGTGAGCAAGAGCAGCTTACACTATCCACCTATGCCTGATAAGTGAAGCATGTCCTGCCGGTTAGGGCAAGGGACAAGTTATGATTTTCTGTAAGCATAAGCAGCCCTGAACTTATGGCCTTGAGCTAAGCAAAATGAGCAAAGCATGTCTCTGCTTTTTACAGCAAGGAGACAGTTTGTAGCCAATTCCTGCTAGCAAAGCAGCTTTAAGGCAACTAAGCTAAATTCCATAGATAAGGTGGTGACTGGTATTGAGAGTGTAGTCTTTTGTGCTTTTGGACATTTTGCTTTCAAGTAGAAGTATAATGACAAATATAGAAAGCATTGGTTTTGATAATACATTCCTTATGTATTTACATAAAGGTGAGAATACATAAAGGTGAGAATATGATTTGGTAGAAGCAATCATTACAATATCAAAGTTTGTTAACCTAAGTTTGTGCTCCCACAGAATTCTCACACTGCTCCATAGGAACTAGAGCATCATTAAGTTACGTGCAAATTCAGTTAGGATTTAGAAGTGTGTCTTTACTTTTCATGATGCGAAGTAGTTTATATTGACTAACTGGCTTCCTGTGATGGGCTTTCAACCCAGATTATCACATTCTGATGGGACGACTAGTTTTGTGTAGAGTCAATATCCTTTCTGTTATAGTCACCAGAACCATGTTCCAGTAAATGACAATGATGACTAGTTAAGCCCTAGAAATAACTATAAAGCATGTAAGCAAATGTGGACTATAATCTTACCTTCATGATCTTGTCTCAGAGACAGGGAGTCAAATAAACCTTGGGGGATTTCATCCTTCATGTCAAGAAAAGGGAAGTAAAAAATGGGTTTTCTTACTTGATAGGCCATTTTCCCTCATATAACAGTGGGATTTCCTTTAAAAAGTAATGGTTTAGGTTTAATTCATACCCTCACCTCAGATAAAATGGACCTCCTGATCTTCCTCACCCTCCTTCTCCTCATTAGTAGGCCCAGTATCTTGATCTCACGATGGGTTCTGCTCTCTGTCCTGAGCTCTCAGCCCTCAGCCTGGCTGTTACCAGACCACATCCTACAATCTCTTCACTTCCCATTCTGGATGCTTGTGGTGTAGGGTGAGTCCAGGTCCAAACCTGAGCTTCCTGCTAAGTTAAAATGACCTCTTCCTTTCATTCATGGAAGACTGACTGAAGCCTTGGCCCCAAGGTGAGTTCTTGGTGTCACCAGGCACAGTTCAGCCAGGCATGGTCCATGTAACAGCAATGCCCACTGTTACCAGCAGGGGGCGCCCCACCCCGGAGACTGGGAAGGCTTCAAAGAAGACAGAGGAGGGACAGAGGCTTAAGCATTGACACCTGAGAGGGTCACAGGCCTCTGGGTGTGTGAGCCCCAGACCTGGGTGTCCCTCGGAGCCTCCTTCTCTGTGTGTGGACAGCTGGGAGCAGCTTAGGGCCAGCTCTGCCTCTTCCTCCTGGAGGACCCTGGTTTTAGTGCTGTTCATGGTCTTACACAGATGGCGTTCCTCCCCCTCCTGCTCTTCTTCCTCTTACCAGAAGCTCACCTCTGTGGTTAAAGAGACGTTGTCATATTTTTCTCCTTCTTTTTCTCATTGAAAGGTTTCATTATATGCCTTTTTCCACAAGATGGACTGGCTCTGCGGCCTGGACCCCAGGGCCAGTCCGGCTACAGCCTGAGGGCACAGCCCTGGGTCCTGATGGCACTAGGGGCAGACCCAGCAGAACCCAGGCTTTAGGAAAAGGCTCCCAAGTCCCCATTCAGATCCTGGCCAGCTGCCAGCTCTGCCTCCACCCAGTCCCCTCCCAGGGTCTAGGACCCCTGCTGGGGCAAGTAGACGCACCACAGTTACTGGTCTGGGGAGACACAGGCCTGGAGGAGGAGGCAGCAAAAAGCTCCATGTGATTTGAGAGGATGCACTGCTGCAGGCTGGATGAGGACCACGACCCACAACCCGCCTGCTGACCTGACCTGCTGTGGGGCTGCAGGCCCAGCCTCTGCCCTCTCTGCCCTGTCCCCTCACCTGCACAGGGGACACAACTATGCTCCCAGCATGCAGGGGGTGCTCATGAAAGGAGGGGGATCTGAAGAGATGAGACAGATTTGCCCAAGGGGAGGAGGAGTGTGTCGGAGCTGGTGGGGAAGGTCTGACGTGGGCCGCCTCATGCCTGACCGGGAGCTGCCTTCCTGGAAGGGCTCAGGGCAGTCAGGCAGCTGGGGAAGCTCTGAGATCAGAACCCTGGGCCAGGCCCCCTTGAGGTCCTCTCTGGAGTGCTCTGGGGTGGCCAGCCGCCTGTGTCACAGGCTCCTTCCTGTTTGTCCCCATCTTTGCCCTTGGGGAGCCCCGAGATGAGCTCAGTGAGCTCCCTGTCCCAAAGGTCACTGAGACCCATCAGCAGTCATTAGGGTCATGAGTCGTCATCACAACAGCCCCCGGTGAGCACTCGTGTAACTTCCAAACAGAGCTCACAGGCTTTGAAGTGATTCTGATGATGTGTCGTCATTTATTACAGCCAGAGTGTGTTCAGTCATTCTCTATTGGATGGTTAGGTAGCGTGTGATCTACTTGTTTGCCATCTTAAACTAGCTGTGGTGAGCTTTCTTGTTCATATATTAATACTAATATAGTAACTCTATTTGTAGTAACTAAAAACTAGAAACAACCCAATTATATATTAACAGGAAAACATGTAAAACAAAAAAAACCTGTCACATTCACACCATGATATACTATATAGCTATGAGAAGTAATGAATTAACCATACACAGACATAATAAGTAAAAGACCCAAAACAGAACATGCAGTAGGATCTTTTATACATAGCTCAAAAACACACAAAACTAATGTTTAGGCATACCTGTGTTAAAAACAGTTTTACAGAAAGCAAGGATTCTAAGTTGCCTAATGAACAATTTTTTTCCATTTTTAATTACATAGTAAAATTGGCATGTGGAGGGTACAGGTCTATGAATTTTAACACATGTATACATCCATATGACAAGCACTGCAGTGTACAGAACTTTGATGTCACCCCAACACCCTGAATTCCTTATGCTGCTCCCTTACCCCACCCCTAAGCCCTGGCAATCACTGACTTGTTCTCCATTACTATACTTCTACCTTTTAAAAATATATATGTAAGTGGTGTAATACAGCCTGTAATCTTTTGATACTCCTTCACTCAGCATAATGTATTTGAGTTTCATCCAAGTTGTTTGGGGTTTTTTTAGCCATCTATTAATTGAGTTGTCTTTTTTTAAACATTTTTTATTGAGTTATAGTCATTTTACAATGTTGTGTCAAATTCCAGTGTACAGCACAATTTTTCAGTTATACATGAACATACATATATTCATTGACACATTTTTTTTTCACTGTGAGCTACCACAAGATCTTGTATATATTTCCCTGTGCTATACGGTATAATCTTGTTTATCTGTTCTACATTTTGAAATCCCAATCTGTCCCTTCCCACCCCCCACCCCCTTGGCAACCGCAAGTTTCTATTCTATGTCTATGAGTCTGTTTCTGTTTTGTATTTATGCTTTGTTTGTTTTTTTAGATTCCACATATGAGCAATTTCATATGGTATTTTTCTTTCTCTTTCTGGCTTACTTCACTTAGAATGACATTCTCCAGGGACATCCATGTTGCTGCAAATGGCCTTATGTTGTCGGTTTTTATGGCTGAATAGTATTCCATTGTATAAATATACCACTTCTTCTTTATCCAGTCATCTGTTTTGTTTTTTTTTTTAACATTTTTTAATGATTTATAATCATTTTACAATATTGTGTCAAATTCCATTGTAGAGCACAATTTTTCAGTTATATATGAACATACACATATTCATTGTCACATTTTTTTCTCTGTGAGTTACCATAAGATCTTGTATGTATTTCCCTGTGCTATACAGTATAATCTTGTTTATCTATTCTGCATTTTAAAATCCCAGTCTATCCCTTCCCACCCTCCACCCCCTTGGCAACCACAAGTTTGTATTCTTTTTTTTTAAACATTTTTTATTGATTTATAATCATTTTACAATGTTGTGTCAAATTCCAGTGTTCAGCACAATTTTTCAGTCATTCATGGACATATACACACTCATTGTCACATTTTTTTCTCTCTGAGTTATCATAACATTTTGTGTATATTTCCCTGTGCTATACAGTGTAATCTTGTTTATCTATTCTACAATTTTGAAATCCCAGTCTATCCCTTCCCACCCTCCACCCCCCTGGTAACCACAAGTCTGTATTCTCTGTCTGTGAGTCTATTTCTGTCCTGTATTTATGCTTTGTTTTTGTTTGTTTGTTTGTTTTTGTTTTTGTTTTTTAGATTCCACATATGAGCGATCTCATATGGTATTTTTCTTTCTCTTTCTGGCTTACTTCACTTAGAATGACATTCTCCAGGAGCATCCATGTTGCTGCAAATGGCGTTATGTTGTCAGTTTTTATGGGTAAGTAGTATTCCATTGTATACATATACCACCACTTCTTTATCCAGTCATCTGTTGATGGACATTTAGGCTGTTTCCATGTTTTGGCTATTGTAAATAGTGCTGCTATGAACATTGTGGTGCAGGTGTCATCCTGAAGTAGGGTTCCTTCTGGATATATGCCCAGGAGCAGAATTCCTGGGTCATATGGTAAGTCTATTCCTAGTCTTTTGAGGAATCTCCACACTGTTTTCCACAGTGGCTGCACCAAACTGCATTCCCACCAGCAGTGTAAGAGGGTTCCCTTTTCTCCACAGCCTCTCCAGCATTTGTCATTTGTGGACTTTTGAATGATGGCCATTCTGACTGGTGTAAGGTGATACCTCATTGTAGTTTTGATTTGCATTTCTCTGATAATTAGTGATATTGAGCATTTTTTCATGTGCCTACTGATCATTTGTATTTCTTCCTGGGAGAATTGCTTGTTTAGGTCTTCTGCCCATTTTTGGATTGGATTGTTTGGTTTTTTCTTCTTAAGTCGTATGAGCTGCTTATATATTCTGGAGATCAATGCTTTGTCGGTTTCATTGTTTGCAAAAATTTTCTCCCATTCTGTAGGTTGTCATTTTGTTTTATTTACAGTTTCCAAGTTGTTAAATGTAGCAGTAGTTCATTCTTTTTTATTGCTGAAAAAAATTCTGTTGTATCAATATACCACAGTGGATGTACCCACTGAAGGATATTTGAGTTATTTCCAGTTTTTTGGCATTTATGAATAGAGCTGAAATAAACATTTGTGGGGTTTTTTGTGTAAAAATAAATTCTCATTCATCTAGGGTAAATATCCTAGACATCCAATTTTTCCAACACCATCTGTTAAAAAAAAACTTTTTATAGAATTGATTACAAAAAATATGGGCAATTGACTTTTACAAGGATGGACCTCTCTTGGTTGTGTACCACAATGTCAAGAATATTCTAGCATTATAATTATTGAATTTTGCTCTTTTTCAAAATTGTTTTGGTTACTCTAGTTCTTTTGCCATTCCACATAAATTTTAGAATTGTTCTGTATCTACAAAAAATCCTGCTGGGATTTTGATTGGAATTTCATTAAATAATTTATCAGATTGAGGACAATTGGCATTTTACCTATATTGAGTCTATCAACCCATAAATGTGATGTATCTCTCTGTTTATTTAGGTCTTATTGAGCATATACATTTGCAGATTTTGGGGGGGGTAGGTAATAGGGTTTTCATTTATTTATTATTTATTTTTATTTTGACAGAGGTACTGGGGATTGAACACAGAACCTTGCGCTTGCTAAGCATGTGCTCTACCACTGAGCTATGCCCTTCCCCTAGGTCTTATTTTATTTCTTTCATTAGCTTTTTGTGATTTTTCACCACACAGATTCTGCACATCTTTTGTTAGATGAGGGGGGAGATATTACAAATGGCATCACGGGTTTTATTTTAAATTTTGTTTCCAATAGTTCATTGCTAATCTACAGAAATGTGTTTGCTTTTTGTTTTTTGAACTTGTATCCTGCAACTCTGCTTAACTCACTTATTACTTCTTCAAGTATGTTTTATAGATTCCATAAGATTTTTCTATGTAGATAATTATGTCATCTGTAATTGGAGTAGTTGTGTTTCCTCCTTCCCAATCTGTAAGCCATTTATTTCCTTTTCTTGTCTTACTGCATTGGCTAGAACTTCCAGTACAACGTTGAATAGTAGGTGTGAAATTGGATATCCTTGCTTGGTTCTTGATATTAGGGAAAAACAATTATTCTTTTTCTACTAAGCATAGTGTGAGATGTAGGATTTTTTTGTAATTGCACTACATCAAGATAAGAACCTTTCCTTTTACCTCTGGTTTGCTGAGTGTTTTTTAATCATGAATGGCTATTGAATTTGTTGACACTTTTTCTGCAACAATTGATAGAACTACGTGGTTCTATTTCTTTGGTATGTTAATATGATGAATTGCATTGATTGATTTTTGAATATTGAGCCAGCTTTGCATTCCCAGGATAAACCCAATTTGATAATGGTGAATTATTCTTTTTATGTATTATTGTATTCAGCTTACTAATATTTATTGAGGATTTTTAAAATCTATGTTCATGAGGGAGATTAGGTCATGATTTTCTTGTGCTATCTTTGTCTGATTTGGGTGTCAGGATAATGCTAATTTGATAAAAATGATCTGAGAAACATTCCTTCTTTTCTATTTTCTTAAAGAGATTATTTAGAAGTGCTGCTATTCCTTCTAAATGATTGGTAGGATTTCCCATTGAAACCACGTGGGCCTAGAGGTTTCTTTTTTTAGTCTTTTAATTATGAATTAGATCTCTTAATAATATATATACATTCATTCAGATTATCTGTTTATTTTAGGGGTAAGCTTTGGTAGTTTGTGTCTCTCCATTGTCCATTTCATTTAAGTTGTCATGTGTACATGTGGAGAGTTATTCATAGTATCCTTTTAATTTCTGTGGCATTTGTAATCTATTTCATGCTTGATGTTGGTAAGTTTTGTCTTCTTTTACTTTTTTAGGTAGGGTGGTCATTGATTTTTCTCTATTTTTTTTTCTTTTTTTTTTTCTTTTTTTTTTCTATTCTTTTTCTGTTCTCAAGCTTACTGATTTATGCTGCAATCTTTATTTCCCTCATTCTGCATACGTTGGATTACTTTAATCTTTATGGTAGAAGCTTCCATTATTGATTTGGGTCCTTTATCCTTTTCTAATACAAGCATTTGATGGTATAAAATTTCCACTAAAAACTGCTTTAGTTGTATCCTGCAAATTTTAATATGTTCTATTTTATTTTTATTCAGTTTAAAATATTTTCTAAAATCCCTTGAAATTTTTTGCTCCATGGATTATTCAAAAGTGTATGGTTTAATTTCCATGTGTCTGGATATTTTCCTGTTAACTTTTTCCTACTTATCTGTAGTTTTCTTTTTTGGTCAGACAACATTCTTTGTATGGTTTTCACTATTTTACAATTGGTAATATTTGTTTTATGACCCAGGATAGAGTCTACCTTGGTGAAACTTCCATATGTACTAGAAAAGAACACTTATTCTGCTGTTGTTATGTGGAGGGTTCTAAACTTGTCAATTAGATCCAGTTGGCAGACAGTGTTGTTCAATTCTTCTACGTCTTGACTAATTTTCTTTCTACCAATTCTGCATATTACTGAGAGAATGTCGCAGTCTCCAAGTATAGTTGGAAATTTGTTTATCCTTTCAGCTATGTCTGATTTTGGTTTTGTATTTTGAAGTTTTGATGTTGACTGCTGGCAGAAAGGGTTAATATAGCAGACTACAGACTACTGCTCTTAGAAAGGCCAACACTGCAAGTTATTTAGCCTCAGGGAACTTGTATTTGAGGAGGGTTCCCACCATTCTCTAATAGACAAAAGTGGCTGCTCTACCCAAACAGTTTGTACAAAATACGGATTTACAATGACCAGGTGCTTTCATTCTGGGAATCTGGAATCTTAGTATGTGCTAGGCAGAGGGTGCTTATGTGACCAACCTCCAATAAAAGCTTTGAACACTGAGGTTCTAATGAGCTCCCATGGTAGAAAACACACCACATATGTTGTCACAATTTACTGCTGAAGGAGTGAATTCTGTGACTCCCCTGTAAGAGGACTCTGGAAAGTTGGGCTGGTTTCCTCAGGTCATCACCCAATATGCTTTCTATTTACTGATTTTCATTTATCCTTTCACTGTCATTAATCTTGGCCATGAGTACAACTATATGCTGAGTCTTGTGAGTTCTCCTAGCAAATAACCAAAAATAGCTGTGGTCTTAAGGATTGCTGACACAGTGGTAGTAGTGATGGAATCTGCTAGAAAGACCCTGACTCACTAAGTGTGGTAAAAGTCTTCTTTGAGTAAAGGGAGGATGAAGGGGTAGGAAATGATGAATCTTTGGTAATTGAGTGACTATAAATTTACCCATGATATGAAACAGTGGCTGAAATTTTGTCTGTAATGAAAAGTTAATGTTACTTACAGATTAAAAATAATAGATCCACCTCTGGGAGAGTTGGATTACTGTGTCCCTTGGCTTCTTTTGCCATGCTGGATAATCTGAGGGGAGAAAAAACACATAGCCAGGTGATGTCTTTGATTTTGGATCTCTCCTCCAGGTAAAAGAAGAAAAGGCCTTAAAATTCACGAAGGATGCTTTGGGTAGGCCAAAAATGTTAAAAATTTTTAGTTTCTCTCTCTTCCAAATGGGAAGGGGAAATCAGAACAATTCTCTAGGCTTGAGCAAAGCTTTAGATAACCCAGAAGGGAGAAAAGGAAAAAATTTCAAGTTTTTTCAGAAGTTTTGTTGCTGCTGAAGCCACCTCCCAACATTCCAGACAGGCTTTCCCCTGGCAGCTGTAATTTAGCCCTATCATTGCAATGCAACCAAAAAAAAAGAATTTAAAAGTGGCTTTTTTTGTTTTATAGCTATTGCATCTGGATATATGGTAAAATGTTATATACGTGTAATTTCATAAATGCTAGAGAGATCGTCTCCATCAGGGAAGGATATTAATGGGATACAACTTCCTTGCTTTTTGACTCAGGTGAGCAGATTGGAATTGAAAGTCTTTGACTATTAGAAAGAAAACAAGTCCATATAATTGATGATTTTTGCTCAAATTGTAGCCTCTGGAAAAAGTGAGACTTCATAAAAGGGAAGCAATGCCCAGTTTTTAGTTTTTAATGAACTCTTGGGAAACCAGATATCTAGTCCACAAAGGCTGATGATTTGTGAGCCAGATGTGCATGTTTTTGAGTGAATCAATTGGATTCTAACTAACAAGATACATGGGAGTTAAGATAGCCTTGCTTATTAGTTGGACATGGAGCAGGGCTGTCTGGTCTTGCAGTTTCTTGGCTTGCTGCTGCCAAAATAAAGCCTCTGGCTTCTTTGGAACTCTGTATTCTAAGATCCTAATTGCCTGACTGGACTCTAAACTGAAACCTGAAACTGCCTGCTCTATGTTGTTTCAGCCTCAGCAGGAGCTGTGCTAGGAAAACATCACGAATGCTGCCTAGACCACCTTGGTCACTTGCTGATGCTCACAGAAAAAGGCTTGTTTTTCTGATAGAACTAACTAAAATTGAGCTGCTGATAGGCTTTATATTTCTGATGCAGAGGCTAGTTGCATTCTTAACTTGTGATTCTTGCTAGAAGAAGCTGCAAGTTGTGAGACGACATAACAGGAGTATGACCCCTCCATCCACTCCTGACAGATCGGGGAAAAAAATCACTGCTATTGACTTGGATTCCACTTTCCAGATTAATTGCAGTTTGCAACAATGGACTCATTAGCCTGACCCTACTTCCCTTTACCTTTCTCTGGCTGCACACATTTATTTTATTTTTTTAAAAAACAACCATTAATTTCTCACAGTTCTAGAGGCTGGGACGTCCAAGATCACGGTGCTGGCTGATTCAATTTTTTTTGTAGTTAATTAGAATGGGTCAATTTTTGATGTTCAACATAATGTGCCAGTCATGCATATATATACATATATTCATTTTCATATTCTTTTTCATTAAAGGTTATTACAGGATATTGAATATAGTTACCTGTGCTATATAGAAAAAAATTGTTTTATCTATTTTTATATATAGTGGTTAACATTTGCAAATCTCAAGCTCCCAAATGTATCCCTTCCCATCCCCTTTCCCTGGTAACCGTAAGATTGTTTACTATGTCTGTGAGTCTGTTTCTGTTCTTTATATGAGTTCATTAGTGTCCTCTTTTTTCTTTTTTTAGGTTCCACATATGAGTGATGTCATATGGTATTTTTCTATCTCTTTCTGGTTTACTTGACTTAGAATGACGATCTCCAGCTCCATCCATGTTGCTGCAAATGCATTGTTTTATTCTTTTTTATTTAGGATTTCATCCTGATCAATTATTGAACATGATGTGTCTTTCTAGCTGAGTTATAGTTTTTAAATTTTTTTGATGAAAATGTTTTCATCCCTCTTGCATACAACCCTTCCATACAAAATTCTAGAGGAGAGTAAGGGATAATTAAAGAAATGTAAAGTTTTGATTTCAGAATGACCATGTCGATTTTCTATCAATGGAGAAAACACAACACCTGGCACCTGGGGAGAGGCCGAGGACAGGAGCAAGGACATTAATAATCTCTGTCCAAACTATTCCTGAAAATTCCCCCTCTTCCTAAAGAAATACCACCCCCTTGTGCAGCTTTTCCAAGCTGTTGTGAGCACTTTGAATGCAAACCAACTGCTCAGCTTCCTGTCACACCTGACAGAGCTCTGACTATGGGACCACAGGGGTGACCCCAGACCCTGGACTTTGCATGCATGGCAACTCCTGGTGTCATCCATCCTCAGAAAGAGGATGAGCTGGGGTCCTGGACAGACAAAATTGTTTGGAACTCGCTACCTCTAGGCTGTCTTTCTGAAACCAAGGCCTCAAATGAATTATTCAAATTGGACACGGAGTCCTAGAGGGGTGAGTCCCTCAGTGGGAGGCCACATTGGAGCCCCGGTGAGCTGCACTGCCTGCCTGATGTATGTCCTACTTGGGATGCCCTAACCGTGGTGAACACTTCGTTTCCATGGATGCCACGTGTGCCTCCAGAATCACACTTCCTGTGTGTGAACCCTGAATATCCCAACATGGTCTCAATCTGGAAAGCTTTCAAGTCAGCTTCTGCTTAGTGACCAGAGTATGCTGTGCCTCAGTTGGGGCCTCAGGTCAGCTAAAAAATGTTCACACAGAAACTTACAAAGTCACCTGTGTTTCTAAGACAGACCTTAATGATTAATGACATTTGCATTAATGGCTAAATCCTGGACCCCTAAGGGATGTAACTGACATCAATGCTGCAGTGTAGGCTGGTCTCACCATGCTTCCTGGGTCCTAAGACAGAGACCTGTGGCATTGGCCTCCCTCCCTCTGCAGACCGGCATCCTCTTCATTCATAATTGTGACACTAGGTCAAGTCATTCACACTTTACACCAGGTCCACAAATGTGGACTGATTCTCTACCATGTAGCAGGTCCTCTGCTCTGAGGACATCAGGATGAATGGGGTATGTTTCCAACCTTCCAGGAGGGAGTTCGGAGTCTGGTGAGAGAGACAGACACAGAAACAAAACTTTCAGTGCAGTAATGGCAATGGGCATAGCTGTTTCGTTCACTAACTCATGACAGATCTCACTCTGAACATCTCCCACATAATTTCACCCATCCATCAGCAGCATTTTCTCGAGATGATCAGTATGGTAGGCATAGTTTTATTGCCCTCATTTTGGCTTTGCCAGGCGTGCACAGCTACAAATGTCAACTGATACTAGTTGTGTAAGATCAGACTCAAAGAAAAAAGAGAATTGCCTTCGGTGATGTGTTTTCCAAAATAACCAAGGATTCTTTGTAGGTTTTCACACAAAACAGTACACAAGTTCCCTTAAATTTACAAGGAAGTTACAGTTATTGAAAAATCCAGTTCTTTAAGTCTACAGGAAAAGGTTTGCATCCTTGCAACCTTCAGCTTCCAAATGCTAGTAACCCCCTATAATCATTTCAACAACCAAAACTGCCCTCTGAATTGACATATATATGATTTCTATTTAACGATAAAGTATCGCTGTGCATGCCCAACTTTACAACTCAGTGGGTCACATTAACACCCAGTTCATGATGGGCAGCTCAGGTCATGTGGTAACTTGGTGGCCCATGGTCAAATGTTCATTCTATACTAAGGCAGGCCAAGAAATTGTTTCTCAAAAGAAGAGTAGTTATCTGTGAATGAGGCAGGGCCTTGCTCCAAAATCCTAAGGGCCTACACTGTAATTTACCTCCAGGGACCTGCCACAGGTTCCAAGCAGCACCCGCATTTGTCACTGACACCTCAGACACCATTGGATCTGCTTGATCATGTGACCTGTATGACAGAGCAGCTTGCACAGCAGCCTAGACCTGTTGAAGTGCCTTCTTCTCTTCTGGGCCCCACTCAAAACTAGCACCTTTTGGGCCACTTAGTAAATGGGTCAGAATAACGCATCCAAGTGAGGAATATATTGCCTCCAAAATCCCAAGACGCCCACTAGACATTGTGCCTCTTTCTTGTTTGTAGGAGGGCACAATACAACAATTTAATCTTCACCTTACACGGGACATCTTGAGATGCCCCACACCACTGGAATTCTAGAAACTCCTCTGAGAAGGCCCATGAATTTTTGTCAGATTTATTTCCTGTCCTCTGACACACAAATATCTTACCAATAAGTCTAGATTGGTTGCTACTTCTCAATTACTAGCTCTAATAATAATAATGTTATCAGTATAATGAACCAGTGTGATATTTTATGGAAGGGAAAGGTAGTCAAGATCCCCGTAGAATACCTACAGCCAGCATAGTACTCAACGGTGAAAAACTCAATAGCTTCCCACTAAAATCTGGGACAAGACAAGGATGCCCACTATCTCCACTCCTATTCAACATAGTCCTGGAAGTCCTAGCCACAGCAGTCAGGCAACAGAAAGAAATAAAAGGGATCCAAATTGGAAAAGAAGAGGTCAAAGT
Organism: Camelus dromedarius; assembly: GCF_036321535.1. Taxonomy (NCBI): domain Eukaryota; kingdom Metazoa; phylum Chordata; class Mammalia; order Artiodactyla; family Camelidae; genus Camelus; species Camelus dromedarius. Next base: position 143,306 of record NW_026989831.1, read on the forward strand.
GTCATTATATGCTGATGACATGCTACTATATATAGAAAACCCTAAAAGGTCCACGCAAAAGCTACTAGAGCTGATTGAAGAATTCAGCAAGGTAGCAGGTTACAAAATTAACGTTCAAAAATCAGTTGCATTTCTTTACACTAACGATAAATCAACAGAAGAAGAAAGTAAAGAAACAATCCCCTTTAAAATAGCACCCAAAGTAATAAAATATCTGGGAATAAATCTAACCAAGGAGGTGAAAGAATTATACACAGAAAACTATAAACCATTGATAAAGGAAATTAAAGAAGACTTTAAAAAATGGAAAGATATTCCATGCTCTTGGATTGGAAGAATCAATATTATTAAAATGGTCACACTGCCCAAGGCAATCTACAGATTTAATGCAATACCTATCCAATTACCCAGGACATATTTCACAGAACTAGAAAAAATCATAATAAAATTCATATGGAACCATCAAAGACCTAGAATTGCCAAAGCATTACTGAAGAGAAAGAAAGAGGCTGGAGGAATAACTCTCCCAGACTTCAGACAATACTATAGAGCTACAGTCATCAAGACAGCATGGTATTGGTACCAAAACAGACATATAGACCAATGGAACAGAATAGAGAGCCCAGAAATGAACCCACAAACTTTTGGTCAACTCATCTTCGACAAAGGAGGCAAGAATATACATTGGAATAAAGACAGTCTCTTCAGCAAATGGTGTTGGGAAAACTGGACAGCAGCATGTAAAACAATGAAGCTAGAACACTCCCTTACACCATATACAAAAATCAACTCAAAATGGATTAAAGACTTAAACCTAAGACAAGATACAATAAACCTCCTAGAGGAAAACATAGGCAAAACATTATCTGACATACATTTAAAAAATTTTCTCCTAGAAGAAATAAAAGCAAGAATAAACAAATGGGACCTAATGAAACTTACAAGCTTCTGCACAGCAAAGGAAACCAGAAATAAAACCAGAAGAAAACCTACGGAATGGGAGAAAATTTTTGCAAGTGAAACCGACAAAGGCTTGATCTCCAGAATATATAAGCAGCTCATACGACTCAATAAGAAAAAAATAAACAACCCAATCCAAAAATGGGCAGAAGACCTAAACAAGCAATTCTCCCAGGAAGAAATACAAATGATCAAAAAGCACATGAAAAAAATGCTCAATATCACTAATTATCAGAGAAATGCAAATCAAAACTACAATGAGGTATCACCTCACACCAGTCAGAATGGCCGGCATTCAAAAATCCACAAATAACAAATGCTGGAGAGGCTGTGGAGAAAGGGGAACCCTCCTACACTGCTGGTGGGAATGCGGTTTGGTGCAGCCACTATGGAAAACAGTGTGCAGATTCCTCAAAAGACTAGGAATAGACTTACCGTATGACCCAGGAATCCCACTCCTGGGCTTGTATCCAGAAGGAAATCTACTTCAGGATGACACCTGCACCCCAATGTTCATAGCAGCACTATTTACAATAGCCAAAACATGGAAACAGCCTAAATATCCATCAACAGGTGACTGGATAAAGAAGAAGTGGTATATTTATACAATGGAATACTACTCAGCCATAAAAACCGACAACATAATGCCATTTGCAGCAACATGGATGCTCCTGGAGAATGTCATTCTAAGTGAAGTAAGCCAGAAAGAGAAAGAAAAATACCATATGAGATCGCTCATATGTGGAATCTAAAAAACAAAAACAAAAACAAACAAACAAACAAAAACAAAGCATAAATACAGGACAGAAATAGACTCACAGACAGAGAATACAGACTTGTGGTTGCCAGTGGGGTGGAGGGTGGGAAGGGATAGACTGGGATTTCAAAATTGTAGAATAGACTACACTGTATAGCACAGGGAAATATACACAAAATGTTATGATAACTCAGAGAGAAAAAAATGTGACAATGAGTGTGTATATGTCCATGAATGACTGAAAAATTGTGCTGAACACTGGAATTTGACACAACATTGTAAAATGATTATAAATCAATAAAAAATGTTAAAAAAAAAAAAGATCCCTGTAGAATAAATTATGACATAGGGCTAGAGAGTTGATACACCCCTGAGGTAAGACACTGAAGGTGTATTGCTGGACCTAGGAACTGAAAGTGAACTGCTTCTGGTGGTCCCTAAGGACAGAGATGGAGAAAAAAGCATTTGCCAGATCAGTAGCTGCTTACCAGGAACTAGGGAATATGTTCATTTGTTCAAGCTATGAAACCATATTTGGTACAGCAGCTGCAATTAAAGTCACTACTTAAATAAGCTTACAATAATATATTATCATTCTCCAAGATTCATCTGTCTTCTGTATAGGCCAGATAGGAAAGCTGAACATGGATATGGTGAAAATCACTAATCCTGCATCTTTCAGGTCCTTGATGGTGGTATTAATCTCTGCAATCCCTCGAGGGATGAAGTACTGCTTTAGATTTACCATATTCCTAGGTAGAGTCAGTTCTAATGGCTTCCATTTGGCCATTCTCACCATAATAGCCCTCAACCCCACTGGTTAGGGAAACAATATATGTATATGTAGTCCAATTATGTATTTAGCAGCTAAGTATATGTATTCTAATTATGCATTCTGGACTGGGGAAATAAACACAAGATGGATTTGGGGACCCTCTGGGCCCACTGTGAGATAGACTTGGGCTAAAATTCTATTGATCACCTGACCTCCATAAGCCCTAGTCTGACTGGTGGGCCACAGTGATGTTAGGGTTTCTGGGAATCAGTGCCAATTTAGAGTCCATGTCCAGTAGTCTCTAAAAAATCTAATTATTTCTTTTTCCTCAATGCACTATTACTCTGGTAAAAGGTCTTTAAAAGAAGGCTGGGAGAAAGATTTACAGTATAAATTTTCAGTAGTATACCATGTTACTTCCTCGAGAGGACCAGGCCTCCCCTTCATTCATGAGGTTCTTGGTCTGTAAAGTGACTCAAGTTAGGGAATTGTTTGAGGGGTCATGATTCTGGTCTTAGGACTTGAATCAGACTTGTTTACTTGACCTAGAACTTTTCTGCTTATACAGATCAAGAATAATTCAGTAGGTTTCCTATATAATTCGTTTCTAGGAACACCATGATTAACTAGCCAACATCATAGGTCTTCATAAGTCAGACTATTCTAATTGGCTTTGACCCTGCTGTCTATTACAGTAACCACATCCACCTTGCCTTTGGCAACTGAGTGCTACTACTTGGCCCTTGCCACTTTGGGATCCAATTACGTTTAGATTTTCCAACTGAGTGGCTCTGGTTCCTACTGTAAGGTCTGGCCTACAGAGAAGAGCAATCACTGTGCTCTTCAAGAATGCTGGGGCTGCCCCTACTAATTTATTTCTCACAGTAGTGGTGAATATGTCTTCTGGACCTTCCCAGCGGGGGTGAGTAGGTCTTAAATGACAAACTCACTCTAACATTTCTATCTCTCTATGCCTCTGAATCCCTACTTCTAGATTAAACCAGGATAGGTCCAGCATCTTCAGTTCTCTCACAGTGGGCCACCTTTTGGTCCGTGTTTCAGCCAACAAACCAAATAAACTGTTAGAGCCCTTTCTAACTCCCCAAAATAAAACATTAAAAGCAGAATCTCTACTTAGTCAATCCATGTTAATAAATTTAACCTGATCTATCTTTATGGCCCTTCCACCATTATCCCACACCTTTGTATCTATTCCTACACATATCCCCCTGATTTCTGCTTATGTAAATTAGAAATCTCAAGTAATTGTTTTGCACCTCGTCATGGGTCATACTTTGAACCTCACCTTTAGAGGCCTGATGGGACTTGAGTCTAGTTATAGGTCTAGAAGCAAAGGGGATAATGGGAGTGAGTCGTAAGGAGAATCAGCATTGTCTTGTATGTTGAGTGCCTCAGGGGAGACCATTACCATTTCCTCAGGCAATGCAAGGTTAACCCTCTCAGATAGAGGTAGAAAGGACTATACTACATGGGTGAGGAGGCTTCCACTGGGAGTGGGGAGAACTCTTCCACTGGCAAAGAAGATACATAAGAATGTATGGACTCAATGGCCCCAACTTCATCAGGGCCTTCCCACATGTTCCCATCCCAACTTATAGGATCCCATTATTTCCCAATTAATTGCCCTCACTTTCACAGTACACACTCTGCAAGATAGGACTTCAACTTGAATTTTAGTTCAGCCAATTGCAGGATGAGATCCTGCATTTAATTTTCAGTAATTTCAGCTCTGTGGTTACTCGAGAGAAGACTCCCATTCAGGGCACACCTAGAAGATCTAAGGGTATTTATTATGCAGAATTCAAATCCTTCAGTTAATCTTTTTCTTTTACCACTTTGTCCAGGGACATTAGGGAAAACCAACTGATGTCACTATATTCCTTACTTCTATAAAAATGTTCAAAAGTATCATATATAGAGTCATTTAGCTCCTCATTTCTTACAAGTAGTTGATTAGGGATATCCAATGCAGATATTTTGCATGTCTCTATATACATCAACTATTTATAGAGACAGGCAAAATATCAGGGCTCTCTTTACTGCAAGAAATAGAGCCATTAGCAGCTTTAAATCTAACCATATTAGACAGACAATTCCAGAAACCCAAGGACCAATTCTGAAAACTCATTCTTAAAATTCATTTCTTCTAGAATCACTCTCTGTACCAAAATCTGCATTAGTCAGGATTCTCCAGAGAAACAGAACCAATAGGAGAGATTAGATAGATAGATAAGTAGGTAGGTAGGTAGGTAGGTAGATAGATAGATAGATAGATAGATAGATAGATAGATAGATAGATAGATAGTTAGATAGATGATAGACAGATGATAGATAATTTGTTATATAAATTGGATTTTGTGGTTTTTAGGGGCTGAGAAGTTCCATAATTTGCTGCCTGCAAGCTGAAGAACAAGGAAGGTCAGTGGTGTAATTCAGTTGAAGTCTCAAATCCTGAGAATCATGGGAGCAATGTAAGTCCCAGTCTGAGTCCAAAAGCCTTAGAAGCAGGAGCACTGATGTCTGAACACAGGAGAAGATGGATATCTCAGCTCAAGCAGAGAGAGCAAATACTCCCTTACTCCACCTTTTTGTTCTATTTAGGATCTCAGTGGATTGGATGATGCCCACCAACATAGGTGAGGGTAATCTTCTTCACTCAATCTACTGATTGAAACACTAATCTCCTCTGGAGACACTCTCACAGACACAAAAATCATGTTTTGCAAGCCCTCTGGGCATGCCTTAGCCCAGTCAAGTTGACACATAAAATTAACCATCACACCAGTGAAGCCACAAGAACTCTTGAATTTTATTTGAGAAACAGCTTTTGTTTTGTTGTTTTGTTTTATTCTTTGTTGTTTTTAGTGAATTCATTCTTTTGCTAGGTATAAGGCTATACATGTTATCTATTTCTTCTTGAGTGAGTTTTGCTAGCTCATGTCTTTCAAGGAATTTTCCCATTTCATGTATTGAACAAATTTGGAGGGTAATATTTTCCATGTTTTCTGTCATACATTTAATATGTGAAGATTCTGTAATTGATGTAGCATCTGGAATTACTGATTTTAATAATTTATGTGCTCTCTTCTCTCTTTCTATCTCTGTCTCATAACATTCTTGCTAAAGGTATATTATTTTCATTAGTCTTTTCAAAGAAACAGTTTCTGGGTTCACTGATTTTTTTCCTACTGATTTGCTGGTTTCTATTTAATTTATTTCTATTCATATCTTTATTACTTTTCCTTCTTCTTGCTTTGGATATAATTTGAATTTATTTTTCCAGTTTCTTAAAGTAGAAATTGAAATCATTGATTCTGAGACCTCTTTTTTAATGTAAGCATTTAATGCTACAAATTTCCATCTATGCATTGCTTTAGATTCATCCGCCAATTTTGATATGTTGTGTTTTCATTTTCTAGTTTTCCTTGAGATTTCTTCTTTGATTCCTGCATTACTTACAAGTGTTGTTTAATTTCCAGTATTTCATAGTTTCCAGATATATTTCTAAAACTCATTCCTATTTTAATTCTTTTCTAGTCAAAGAGCATATTTTGTATAATTTCAGTCTTTTGAATTTATCAGGATGTGGGTTTTTTTGGCCCAATATATAGTCTATTTTGGCGAACATTCCATGTGCACTTCAGAAGAATGTGTATTCAGCTGTTATTGTTCAATAAAATCAATTAGGTCAAGTTGGTTGATAGTGTTGTTAAAGACATATATATACATATTTATACATATATATGTGTATGTATACACATATATGTCCTGATTCTTTTGTCCACTTTTTTTATCAATTGTAGACAGAGAGATGTGGATATCTCCAATTATGACTGTGTGCATTTACCTATTTCTTCTTTCCATTTATCAGTTTTGCCTTTATGTATTTTTAAGTTGCATACATAATCATGTTTTTATGTTTCTCAATGAATGCACCCCTCTATCATTATTATGTAATGTCTCCATTATCCCTAGTAATCATCCTCACTATCATGTATGCTTTGTGAGGCCTTAAGTTAGCACCTCCAGCTTTCTTTTGCTTTGTGTTTGCAGGGTATACCTTTTTCCATTCTTTTACTTTTAACTTACTTATTTCTTTTTATTTAAAGTAAGGGGTCTTTCAGCAGTATATAATTTGGTTTTCCTTTCTTTATCAAATCCAAAAAAATATGATTTTTAATCAACATATGTAAGCAAATTACATTTAGCATGGAATCAGTATGCCTTTAAATCTACTGTCGTGCTACATTTTTATATTTATCGCATCTGCTTTTTATTCAGTTTTTCTTATTTCCTCACTTCTTTTGGATCAGTTGACTGGTTAGTATTATATCATTTTATTTTCACTACTGGCTTATATATCTTTGTTTAACTTTATTAGAAGTTGTTCCAGGGATTACTATGTATCTTTAATGTACTCTCAAATAATATTACACCAATACATGTACAGTGTAATAACTTTATTTTTCTTTCTTTCCTCCCTCCCATCCTTTGTACTATAGTTGTCTTACGTCTTAATTCTGTATCTGTGATAAATCCCATAATACATTGTTACTATTTTGCTTTAAACATCAACTATCTTTTAAAGAGATTAAATAACAGAAAAGTATTTGAAATTACCCACAATTTTACCATTTCCAGCACTATTCAATCCCTTGTGTACATCCAAATTTCCTTATGATATAATTTTTCTGCCTGAAGAAATTTTTAATATATTTTGTAGAGCAGATCTGCTGGGAATGAACTGTTTCAGCTTTTGATTTGCTTATGTGTGGAAATGCTTTTTATTTCATCTTCATTTTTGAAAAATGCTAGAGAATTCTGGATTGCATAGATTCCAATGAAAAGTCACCTGTCCTTAACTTTTTTCTTCTGCATATAATGTCTTTTTTTTTTCTTCCTTTCTTCTGTAAGGGCATTAGTGTTGATGTTTGAGTCAATCTCAACAGTAGAGAGCTGGGCTTCAGTTGTATTGTTTCTATAGTTATGTCAATACAACACAGACTTCACATTTCTTTAGCAGTGGGCAGTGCTACCTTGTGTTAGCATAGGAGCTGGAGCATTGGAGGCTCTCTCAGTGATCCTACTCATCATTTGGCTTCCAGCCTGACACATACACTTGGGCCACAGAGGGCTCACCCCTATCAGTTGACTGCCACTACTCTGTTGCTGCTTTTAGTGGAGGCAGATGGGGTTCTCAGTTTTCCTGCTCCAACCTCAGTCTTAGGCAGGTCCTTTATGCCTAACCCTCAGGGATGGGGCTTTCTCAAATTCCTACATCCTCTTTGTATTGGCTGAAATTTTCCCTGTATCAGTGAGGGATCTTGAGTGGAAGCAAGTTTTCTGCCTCTATCCCTGAGTAATATACCTCCACCTCACAACAAGTGTGGGTTTCTGGGCCAAAGTGGGTATTTTGCTTCTCTTCCAGACACAAACACCTGTTGCTTTTACCCCTCCCTCAGCATCACTAGACCTTTACCAGGGACCCATGATGAGAGGTTTTCCTGTCCTTCCCATAATGGCTGATGCCTTTGCTTCAATAAGACAAGGTTTTGGGAACCAGGCAGGGTTTCTTATCTATGTGCTTCCATAGAGCTCTCTCAGGGCTCCTGGAATTCCCTCAATCTTCCCCATGAATGCCAAATAGAAGTCTCCATAAAAGAGCTAGCAAATGAACCTGGATCCCTTTTGAGTCTGAAGCATCCAGGGATTCAAAACTCTCTCATTAGCTCATAGTTCTTTGTTACGAACTTGTTACAATTTCTGTCATTTTCTTCTCACCTGCTTTTATGAATGTCACCTCTTCCACACGTGCCTTACCAGAGGTGAAGTAGTTTGTGTTTCCTAAGTCTGTTCAGGAGGCTTGTCACTCTTTGTTATCAGTTCACATGACTGCCTTGTTACCTCAGCTCTCTCACAGTTAAAAAAAAAAACCTACTAGATTCATCAAGTGTACCACTGTGTTGGGAGATGTTGATCATGGGGGGGCATGTGTGGAGACAGGGGGATATGGGAAATCCCTATATCTTCCTTTTAATTTTACAGTGAACCTACAACTGCTCTAAATAAATAATTTTTTTAATCTATAAAGTTGCAGATTATTGGGCTTCTTTCTTACTGCTCAGGGTGAAAGTGGCTTTCTCTTGAGACTTTCTACATTGTGGAAATAGAACTCTCCTTTGCTAATATTATGACTACTGGTAGAAAAATAATATTCAAATATCTGAATTAAAACATAATTCAGGAGCTAGCAAATATGGCTTCTAAGCCAAATCTAGCCCGTGGCTTGTTTTTGTATAGCCTTTGAGCTAAGAATACTTTTTACATTTTAAAGGATTATTTTTTAAAAATAGAACCATATGTCACAAAGACTATCTGTGGCCCACCAAGACTGAAATATTTACATCTGGGCCTTTTAAAGAAAAAGTTTGGTGATCCCTTATTATTCTAATATCTCTTATTCTGTTTTCCATAATTGCATATGTTTTTTATAAGCATTGGTAGTAATTATATTACAATTCATACATATATTAAATTATCATGTTATACTCATGAAAAAGAAAAAATCATATTACACAGCTTAAATATATAAAATTATTTCTCAATTAAACCTCAGTAAAAGGGGGAAAAGAATATAATACCCTTCCAGACATTTTCTAGCTCACATATACTCTCAATAATTTACTTAAATCTCAATATGTTTCCTTACTAATTATTTTAAAATTCTTTCTCTTTTTTCATAATGTAATATTATAGTTTTCACAATCACCATTAACTGTTGCAGAATATTACTATAACTATGATAAACATGCATTTGTACTTTCACTGGCTATCAGTGTATCAATAGTAAGCATATAAATAGATTTTTATTCAAAGTTGCATCTAGAAATATTACCCATCTGTCTTAACCAAGCTGCTATAACAAAGTACCACAGACTGGATGGCTTTTAACAATAGAAATGTATTTCTCAAGGTTCTGATGGTTGGAAGCTTGAGATCAGGGTGCCAGCATGGTTGGGTTCCTTTTTTTTTAACATTTTTTATTGATTTATAATCATTTTACAATGTTGTGTCAAATTCCAGTGTTCAGCACAATTTTTCAGTTATACATGAACATATATATATTCATTGTCGAATTTTTTTCTCTGTGAGCTACCATAAGATCTTGTGTATATTTCCCTGTGCTATACAGTATACTCTTGTTTATCTATTCTACAATTTTGAAATCCCATCTATCCCTTCCCACCCTCTGCCCCCTTGGCAACCACAAGTCTGTATTCTCTGTCTATGAGTCTATTTCTGTCCTGTATTTACGCTTTGTTTTTGTTTGTTTGTTTTTGTTTTTGTTTTTGTTTTTGTTTTTTAGATTCCACATATGAGCGATTTCATACGATATTTTTCTTTCTCTTTCTGGCTTACTTCACTTAGAATGACATTCTCCAGGAGCTTTAGGTTGCAGAATTCTCATTGTATCTTTACATGGCAGAAAGAGGGTGAGAGAGCTCCCTGGGATTCCTTTTATAAGGGCACTAATCCCATTTAAAAAGGGCTCCACACTCGTGACCTAATTATCCCCCAAATAACCCAGTTCCCAATACTATCACATTGAAGATTAGATTTCAACATATAAAATTTGGGGGAGAGAGAAACATTTAGTCTATTGCACTATAATTCAAAGAGTATGTTCAGGTGATAACCGTAACTCCAAGTGTTGTGGCTCTTATATTGCTGATGATATGACAGTGGTTAGATATGATGATTTTCTAAGAATGATCAGGGACCACACGCTAGTACAGGAATGCCAGAAATCTTGTTGGTATACAGTATTTGGCTACTTGGTCTTCCTAAGCATTCTAAACTGAAGTGAAGCTGAATAGTAGATTAAGGCCAAGTATTTGTGTGAAATGAAAACTATGTTTGAATGAGTACACTCAATAGGAAACATGATTAAAGGAATAAAAGGAAATGATTTTAATGAGAAAGAATATCCCAAATTCACTCCATAGTTTTAAGGAGGAAACTTTTCCAAATATTCTATGACTTTATATTCCTCAAGTGGATCTATTAAAATGTCAATATCTCAAAATCTTTGATTCTGTGTCTTAGTAAATGTGTCATTTATCTAAAGTTTATGGTGATAACAGTTTGATTAGAAATTCTTCAAGATTATTGCATAGTAAGATCTGACATTAAACACTGATATTTATTTGCATTGAAAGTCTCCATGTACCTTAAGAGAAAGTTGGTAAGAATAAATATTTATATTGAAAATATTTTGAGTATATGTAAAATGTGTCAACACTGAACACCACAATTGGCACTGTCACTAGATGCTAATTAAGTACATAATTACATACATTAAAAAGTTTCAGTAATTAAGGGTAAAAAGAGAATGGTCAAGGCAGCATCACCCAAGTGCAGAATCACTCACATGAACAAACCTTGAAGCTATAGAAGGACACAATAGGAGAGACTCTGGGCATTAACAGAGGTAATGAACCACAAAGCCCCCCTACTAATCGGACTTTCTTCTCACAACCTCAAGATTCCACAAGTAAGTTTGCTGAGGGTCAAATGCCCACAGTAAAGTTGAACCAGCTTAAACTACACTAAGAACTACTTCAAAGATTATGTAGGAAGACATTGATAAGAGTGAAGTTATTCTGAGTAGGTCCTAATCCATTATTCTCATACATAGCTGAAGACATGGCCTATACGCATTTATCTGATACTGTCTAAAGTAGTGATTTTCCATTTTTTATTACAATGCATGAAAAATATATTTTGTGTATAATTCAGTAGGCACATAAATATATGTATTGTGTAGTCTATTTTCATACTCTATATGCAGTTCAGGCTGATATTTACTATTATATTTTATCTCATTTCTTTAAAATGCTATTTGTGGTTGACAGCATTAATCTTACAACCCACAATGAATTGTAAACCACAGTTTGGTTAACATTAAAGTCTTTTCACAGAACATCTCCAATGATTAATAAACACTACTATCAAAGTACATGCAAATACACGTGAGAACACCCATTTTACTTCGGCCTTGGAAATTCAGTATTTTCAGACAAAAAGGCCATCTTTGATATAGGCCACTAGGGCTACCACAAAATATATAATTACTGAGGAAATGTAAGTACCATTTGCAAAGCTTCACATTAAAATTCAGGTAACAGTGTCTTTTGCTTATGACAACTGCCACTTGATACAGACAGGAACTCACAGGCAAAAGGGTCAGCAGGTTCCTATGGCCTCTTGTTCTTTTGGATCCTGTGGAAACTGTCCATGGGCTGGGACATAACTGAAGGTCATGCATTGCTGTGCTGTAGCAAAAGAATCCCAGCTCCTTCTGTGCTCCCATCTTATGAGGCAAGCATGAGAGCTGCATTTCACATGATAAGTAGTAAATAATTTGACCTCAGCCACCAAGCAGTCTGAGCTTAGATGACAGTTGCTTATGATATTCTGGAAAATGGCAGCAGCCCAGAATCTGTAGAACTAGTTCCATTCCCCACGAGCCTGTGATCCTATGGAAATTTACATTTCTTCATAGATTCTCCTGCTTAAAAGAAGTAAATCTCTGGTCTTGTGGGAAACTGCAGGTAGAAGAGCTGCTGGTAGGCTAGCTCTCCTTGCTTATCAGCCCAGAGAGAGTTCCTGGAGTCATGTATCAAGCAGTTCTTTCATACTTTCTGCTGCTTCCCGTGTGTCACCAGAGCAAATTCACAACTTGTTTCTGCCCAAATCCAATTATGGCCCTTGATCAAGTTGGTCAGTGGTTATCTTCCATAGGAATGGTGGGAGAAAGCTAAAGACTGGCATCAGGCTGAAGTCTGCCCTATAAAGTGAAGTGGAACAATTCAGGAATCATCAAAGCCCAGGTCCTCATGACCCACAGCTCTCCAACTGTCTGATGGCATGAATTTGACCATTTGCTGGTTAGGTGCTAACAGAAAGTCTAAGTCCAGAAATCACTAGCTCCAATTCTTTGAGCAATTCTTGAGTGCAGTACTGAAAAACCTGGACTTAAAGGGGGAAAAGCAAGTAAAAAGTGATAATGATAGTGCCCTTTCTGAGAAAGATCATAAAGTATAAGAGATAAACTAAGTAAGAGATTAAGGATTATAACTGATCTCACTCTTTTAAAAAATTGAAGAACTTTTACCAAGTCCAAGCTCATACTGCTTGCTGCAGAACAGGGCAATAAATCTTGAGACAAGGTGTTGGGGCAAGGAATATCGACTTTATTCCATAAGCTAGCAGACTGAGAAGATGGTGGACTAGTGAGAAGTACAGTATATAATGAGCATACTCACACTGCTGTGCACCATGTGACAGTGGACTGAGGCTAGATCCTAGAACCAGTATCTATGGATATTTCTTAACCATACACAGACCCCATGACCACAGATATATTCAAAAAAATCAGTTCTGAGTCCAGAGATTTAAATGTGCAGTACCACAAGTGAAAAAGGAAACAGATGTGAATGTATTTATTCTATGAAAATGAGCGAAGTCATTGCAAGCAAGACAGAAAACCCAGAAGAGAAGTTAATGGTTAATCAAAGCATGTACAAAAATAGGCATTAAAATCCTTAATATCCTTAAGCGTCTTTCTGAGACACTTTTACCACTAAGAGTAACCTGGGGCTGTCACTAAAGTTTGTGGACGCCTAAGAAAGACTGCTGTGGAGTTCCAAAAAAAAAACAAAACTTTTCAAGCTCCTTTTCTCGTCCTTGGGAGACTGTAGTTCCGGGTCTCAGCCTAGTGGCGGGACACACATACAGGCGCACACAGCGCATGCGCCTTGTTGTGCGCATTCTGTGAGCAGAGCTGGGCCAGAGGAGGTCGTGTTTCTTCCTTCTCGACTTTTTTCACCAGTTGAGAATCACCTGGTAGGTCCACAGATACAAACTGCCGGGAGTTTAAATGTGTGTGCACGTGATGGGGGAGGCAGGGAGCTTTGGGTGGGTCAGGCGGTGCGATCTGTGGCCTCTGAGGAGGGTCCTCAAGGTCGTCGTCCTTCTCCTCAGAGGTGCCATGGCCGCCATTGTTCTCGTGGTGATGGCGGGCGGGAAAAGAGGAGGACGATGGGCCCCGGAGGGTAGGGGGTCACTTTTGGGGTCGTTATTTGAGCTATCCGAGCCCTGGAGGCACCAGGAACTGCCCACAAAGCACAGATCCGGGAATCCTGGTGGGGTCCCGTGGAGGGCGGGGAAACTGGCCCACGCGGCACAGGACAGGCACAGTGCGCATGCCCAGGGTTGCGCGCTTGTCTTCGGCCCTCAGCGTGAGGCTTGTGCAACGCATTCTCGGTGCCAAGTTGTGCACATCAAGTCTCACAGTCTGGACTGTTTTTTGTCGGCTGAGATCACCTGGTAGGTCGACAGATCCGTCCTGCTGGGAGTTTAAGTGTGCGTGCGTGTGAAGGGGAGCCAGCGGGACAGCAGTGCGATCTGTGGCCTCTGAGAAGGAGGGTCTTCGAGGTGTCGTCATTCTCACAGGTGTCTTGGCTACCTTGGCTCTCAAGGTGGCGGCGGGAAAAGGCAGACAGTGGGAGACGGAGGGGAGTGGGTCGGGTGAAGATGGGGCGAGTATTGGAGGCGTTATTTGCAGTATCTGGGTCTTGGAGGCCCCGGAACTACCGACAGAGCAGAGAATCCGGAGTCGGCAGTGGGGCCCCGGGCAGGGTGCAAGGTGACGGTAAAGGAAAGGCCTAGAAAGGACCGATGTGGGGTTTTGACTGTGTCCTGAGGTTTGTAGTGCACTGAGCAGAGTGCCAGGGAAGAGTGTGCCACAGAGAGCTTTTATTGCCACCACCCAGCCCTGCCGTTTTAGTGCAAAAATAGCCATAGACTGTGAACGAGTGTGGCTTTGTGTTCCAGTAGAACTTCATTGAGGAGAGCAGAGAAAGGGTTTAGTAAATGAGAGTGTGCCAAAAGTGGTAGTTACTCAAGTTTTAATTCTCTAGTGGTATTTTTTTTAATGTCTCCATGATGATGAATCAAGTTGTGAAACCGAACCTCATATTTTGTCATGTACCTTATGGTGATTTCACTGCTAGCTTGGCTGACATAAATGGTTTTTCACACCCTTGCATTTGGTGTCACCAGAAAACATGTACACTTATACTTACTCTGGGACTTATTTTGAAAGTATTTTCAAAGTAAAAAAAACATTTAAGGGAATGCATTTAACCGTGGAAGTGTTATAGTGCTCCTCTTAAGTACATTTTCTAAATCACAATATTCTCCTTTCAGTGTGAAATATGAGTGAGCATGTAAGACTAAGATCCAAATCTAGAGGAAAGGGAGATGATCAAGAATCTTACCAGCTCATTGAACCTGCGGTTGTGAGTGCTTTGATATTGGAAGTTTTCTATTATCAGAAATTTGTTTTCCTGAAAATTTTGTTGAACTACTATAGATACAGCGATAAAAGTTTTCCATGCTGAAAGGGGGAAGGGAACATTGATCCAGGTGGGTAACATTCTTTGTTGCCTGTGGAAATACACATTGTGAGTTCTTTCTCATCCTTATTAACAGCAGATTGCACACATCCATCCCAGTGTAGCTTAAAATAGCTTCCAAAGTCCTTGTGGATAACTTTTCTTCCAGTAGCCTCTCTGTGGGAAGAGTAACTTCATTACAAATAAGCATATAGAGTCATTTTAAGTGTCTTTATACTTATTTATGACTAGATATGTTTACGTATTACATGTATTTATATCATTGGCATGTATTAACAGAACTTTTTATTTACACACACATACCCTTAGGCCCAGCAGCCCAGTGATGAACAACTTCAAGAGGAGGACCCACCAACTGAGAATGAGGATATTACATCTGGTCAAGAGAAAGAGGATGAAGGAGCGCCTCTGATTCAAGGTGAAGGGAAAAGGAAGAAGAATACTGGGGTGGTGGGCAGAGGTGTGTGTGTGTGCATCATGTATTATGACATACCATAACAGAAAGAGAGAAAATATTAGAAATCGATCTCAAACATTTCCTGAAAATTGCCTGAAAATGTAAAGAGAGTAGAGTTTGCAGCTTCATGCAGTCCTTTACTATAATGAATTTTTCCTGTTTCTTCAAGATTTATTTTGTGTGCTTGAAAATAGTCCTTGATAAATCACAGGAAACTAATTTTAACTACAAAAATGTACATTATTAAAATAGTTTAATTTTTTCTTCTTTGAACATGCTTGCGTGGCCTTTTCAGTCATTGCATCACAAGTGTAAGCAGCTTTTAATAGCAAGTGCAGAGTGCCTAGTCAGCATATCTTAAAACACCTGGAATACAGCCTATGTGCATAGGGCTGTTAGCCCCATTTTGTAAATGAGAAAATTGAGGCTCAGGAATTGTGGCTTGCCAGAGAGTACCAGACTCATTGGGACATAATTTATATCTCAGTCCAAGGTTTGTGTTTTTCCTACCATCTATTGTTGTTGTACCAAAAAAAGCTTAATTGTTTTGTATAAAATGCCTAACACTCAAATATGGCTGCACTGTACACTCTTTACGTATTGGCCTAGGAATAGATAGAGTTCAGTGGAGCAGAATAGAGACTCCAGGAAAGAGTTCAATGAATGATGGCCACTGTTTCCTTTGACTGATATTTTGATATGGTATGGTAAAAGCTGGGTAATTCAGGATACTGGCATATAGATATCTATGTTAGTATGATTTTTTAACTGGCTTTAAAAGATGTTTAAAAACTTTTATAATTAGGAAAATCAAAAGCATCTTAAAATTATCATGAAACAAATTATTTCTTCCAAATTTCCAGTATTTTCATCAAACACTTGTCAATCATTTACATAATTCAGGCCATAGATTACTTTAGCCACTCACTATTAAGAGGTTTCTACGATATGACTGGCAACAAAGACCGTTAATTTCTTTCCACTTTACTTCCTTTACTCTTACTATATGACAGAAATGTTGATGTTTGTCAGTAATAATTTGCTGTTACTTTTGATACTTTGTTCTAAATGGGAATCATTTATGGATAGTTATATATAGGGCCTTTGCATGTAAATGTAAGTAGTTAATTTTAACAATAAGTTTGAGGTTATTTCAATAGGGAATGAGTGTAACTACTATAGGATTTGTCACAGACCCACAAATACACTCTGCTAATCCTTCAAAAAATCACATTTTAATTGTAATTAAAATCCTATCCGTGGTATAAACTTTAGATTTCTTAGATAGCTGATACACTCTACTCTTAGTATACCTTGGTAATAAGTAGGAAATGTAGATGTAGTGTGGTATAGATTATTATTTAAAATGACTCATAATACAGGAAAACAAACATGTGAAGTCCATTTTTCCATCACATTTATTATCACACTGGCCTACAGGCTTTTATTTCATATATTTGAAGGAATGAATATTATCATCTCCTTATTTATATTTCATGTTTACTATTTAAATTGTTATCTTTTTAAGGTCCTGACCTGGAAGCTGATGTCCAGAAATTGCCTCAGGCAGAGACTGAGGATAAAGGAGATGATGATTCTGATGTCAAAGGGGAGATTCCATCAACTCCAGAGCCCCTTAAAATGTCGGAAGGAGGTGTGTATCCATTAAGAATGCAATTCATATGGTTTCTCTTTTTTCCAGAGTATTATATGTTTAACAATATAGAGGTAATGTTACTGTTACTTTAATAACAGAGTACACGTATAAATATTTTTTGAAAGATAGCTCAGACCCTGGATGCCTGACTGCCTGACTTACAGATTTTCAGATATAGAAACAAATTGAATCAAACCCATATTGTATTATAAAATATGAAAATTCTTTCTCTTGAGTAAGTACTTCAATCGACAGCTAGTAATTTTCACATTCTTTTATAATTTCTGCTTTTAACAAATATATAACACATTTGTAATAAATACCAGTTTCTATGAAATATGCTGAGGCACTGAAGTAGGTTCTAGTACCAGCTGTAACATAATTTGTGTGATTCTGGAAAATCCCTTAACTTCTAAACCTATCTTTACTCTTATATAAATAGTGAATTCAAATAAGATATATTAAAATCATTTTTAATGTTGATTTTTGCCTTCTCTGGTTCTGTTGGGTAGAATACAGAGATATTCTGTTTTTCATGATTTGTTTATGATAAAATGTCATCTTGAGTCAGATTTTAACATCTGAATTGAGATTTCATTGCTACTAAGATAATGGGTCAATACTCCTCTTGGTATTTGTTTTTCTGCATGGAGACCTGGATACTTGTTCTTAGATTCTATAAAATTCTGAATTATTCTAGCTCTTAAAAAATAATTGCATTTTAAATCCTTTACCCAATGAAGCATCAAACCACAGAATAATAAAATGGCAAGAGATAGTCTAGTATCCAGTTTCTGTGGCTGATCAAGTTGAGAGAGTGCATGTAGTCAGTGATCAAGGCAGGTGTGAGTAAGATACATATGCTGAGAGCATGCTCCCTGTCCCCACTGTCAGTCTAAGTGAGTACTGTTCCTAATAAAAATGCAGACACTATGATATGATCTCTTCTAACCATATCAAAAGTGGCATATTAGTTTCTGCCTTGAGACAACAGTTAGTAAGATGTGAAGTTCAAGGACTTCACCTTAGGAATTCCTGACTAATCAACCTAAGTATGTTTTACATACCTGTTTTCCATATTGCTGACTATTACTTTCAAGAGCTTCCAGATTTAAAGGAAAGACTCGATGTTTAGGGCAGAAATTACCTTCCATTAGTCTTCTACTAAACTTTTTTACTTTACATTGCTGAACCATTCCATTAGAATATTTAGATTAAAATATAGTTTTCAGAGTACTTCCAGGAGCCTATTGAACATGACTAAAATGTCCTCAAAGGAATATCATAGCCTTTAAATGGATATGTTATTAAATAGATAGTTAATTATGTGAGCATCCAATAGAAAAAGTAAGATAAAAAAGAGCAACAGAATAAACCTAAGGGAAAAGGAAAGAGGTACTTAATAAGAGGTGTGGATCATAAGTAAAAGGAAAAGTAATGCAACTAGTAAATCGGAAAGATTGCTCTTTAAAAGTAATTTATGAAGAGTATCCACTAGTTTACATAATCTGAAGAAAGTTGAAAAAGCCCAAGTATATACAATAAGGAGTATGAGCAAGACACTAACAGACATTGAGTATATTATATAATTGAAAGTGAATACATTCTTGAAGTCTAATATTTTCAAAATATTGATGAAATGATTGATAATACTAGGAAAACATATATTATTTAAGATATCCCAGTAGAACCTGAATATCTAAACATCACAGATACCATGGGAAAACTTCTAAAATTTGTCACACTTGTCCCTCAAAAGCAGTTACTTTTAGTTAATAATATAGTATTGTATACTTGAAAGTTGATGAGAGTACATCTTAAGCATTCTCACCACAAAAAAAAAGAGTGAACCTCTGAGATGATGGATGTTTTAATTACTTATTTTTATCTTGGTAATCATTCCCTAAGGTATACATACACTAAACCATTACATTGTGTGCTTGCAATGTACACAGTTATATTTGTCAATTATTCCTCAGTAAAGTTTTTTAAAAAGCATTTACTTTTAGAAACAAATGTTTGGCTTGTCTCAGTCTCCTTTTCTCCCACCCTCTCCTTTTCTTCTTCCTTCCCTCTCTCCATTCATTTCTCACTTTCTTCTTTTTTGTCATGTTGTAAGACATGGTATATATGTGCTCCATATTTTGATGTCAAAATGATGCTAATGATTTAAAACTAATGTTATTGTATAATATACAAACTGGAATACTTTCAGGTGTGGGAAAAAAAGGCATTACTCATAACTGCACCAGGATTACAGGTGAAAATGGAGACAAATGGTTACCCTAAACAATCCCATAAGGGCTAACCAGCCAAAGAAACATTTTTGCTTCTACATAACAGAGAAAAAAACAAATGTAGTAATGGCTTTTCTATTTACTTCACTTAAGCAGTAACAAATATGACATTGCTGTTTTAGCTATCTTATATTCAGAATATTATTTCAAGTTGAAGCAGTTACAGTTTTTTGTAAATTTCTTTTGTTAGGTTTTGTGTGTGTGTTGTTTGGACTTTTAGTAAAAGTATACACAATTTTTTTCTTTCCACTAAAAACTACATTTTAATAAGTTCATTTTATTTAATGTGTTCTTAACTTGAGCAGCCTTTTTGTTTCCTTGTACCAATAGAGAGTAGTGTGTTTTAAAATATTGGTTAAAATATATACTTGGAAGTCTTATAAAAGCAAAACTGTAGTGTCCTTTGTAATATCTTTAATGTAATCTAAATACAATTCTGCTAAGTAATGTTCCCAACTGTTATGTTTATCTTACAGAGGAAGGAGAACCACAGGTTTAAGGAAAGACAAGATGAAACCATGCAAACTGTTCTTATGTTGCATATTTGACTATTAAAATTCTCTCAATAAAGTAGTACAGCTTTCATCAAATAATCTTGCAAATCTTTTGTTAAACTTATTCCTAAGTGTTTGATGCTGTTGAAAATTATATCATTTTTTAAAGTTTGATATTTTGATTGAGCAAATATATACAGATATATTTTACATTGATGTTCTCTACAGCAGTCTTGCTAAATATGCTTATTCATTCCAACAGTTTGTGTCTAGATCCTTTGTGACTTCAGCATACCCAATTGTATCTCTTCTTTGAATGCTAGCAGTTTGTGTCCGCTGTTTTTAACATTATACTTTTTCTTCCTTTTCTTTTTTTACAACATTGGACAGTGTTGAATAGAACTGGTAATAATGGACATCCTTTTCTTATCCCTGATAGGAATGGAAGTCTTAGCATTTCACCACATTTACTGTGAAGTAAAGGAAGTTCATTCTAATCCTAGTTTGCTAAGAATATTTATCTTGAATATATGTTGACATTCATCAGACATTTGTATGCAATAGGAATTTTTCCTCCATTAATCTGTTAACGTGGTGAATTATGTAGGTCAATTCCTACGTTTAAACCAACTTCGCATTCCTAGGGGTGGGGAATGGTCATAATGTATTAATCAGGAGAATCTACATGTTAATTTGCTTAGGATTTTTATGTGTGTCCTCATGAGTGACACTAACCTATACTTTTGTGTCATGTACTCTCTTTTCTTGGACTTTGGTATCAAGGTTACACTAGCTTCATAAAATTAATGGGTATATAAAACCTCTTTTTCTATTCTCTGGAACTGAAGTCTCAGCAAGGCTGTGAGTAGTGTAGGACCAGGCTTTCCTGTGATTGGTTATTTCTGAATTGCTTCTCTCTTTTAAGATTGGATCCTGCTTAAAAGGCACAGATAGAAGGGGCAGCTCCAGGTTCCCATCCCTTCAAATTTTGTGAGGCACCCATCTTCCCTACAAGACACCTCTAATGCTGCTGTCACTGAAAGCTACCTGCTCCTGTTTCTGTGCTGATACTAATCTTCTGTACACAGTTAGAAGTCACCACTCTTACTAGCTTGCCTGGATGATTTTGATCTATGCTGTATGGTCATAAATGACCTACCAAACCCAGACCTGTGTACAGTTATGACAATAGCTCCATTTATTGAGTTCTTTTATAACAACAGGAATAATAACTCACACTTATTGGGTGTGTACTATCTGTTAGCCAGTTCCCTGTGCTAGATTCCATACATATATGACCTCATTTAATATTCACAAAAAGGTAGATCAGAGTATACACAAAGTTTGTATCTGACTCCAGTAAAGCAGATTTGGGGATTCAAGTTTTAAGAAGTCCTTGCTCTTTCACAAAGTAAATACTTATGAAAATGTTAGATATATAATTGATATTGTACGTGACGACTGCAGTGGTAATCTGATGTTTTCATAAGGTCTTAAAATAATATTTTTTCATTGTTTGACATAAAGGCTTTGTTCTTTCCTTGAAAGAAAGGTTTCCCAAAATGTGGCACACAGACCTCACATGGTCTCCCAGATGATCATTGAGAAACATTTAAAACTTTTTAATGATATACTTCTTTTACTCTGCTATTAAAATGTAACTAAAGCACTAAAGATATTTGGAACAGTTCATAGGGAGGAAGATGAAAGAACTGGATATCACAAGCCCATGGCAAAATGCCACATCTCCTGCAAAAACTTTGTTTTTCTTGAAAAGTTATTTAAAGGCAGGGAAGGAGAAGCCACAGATCTCTTTTTTCCTCTACGTAAAACTCCGTCAGCCTAACAGTCATCTCAAAAGCACCTCCAGTGGCCTGGTCTAGGCTTATATACTTCTTATTACAATGTAGAATATAAGAATTACATTTCTGAGTCCTCATTTGCATCTTCATGCAGCAAAAAAATGCTTCTGCAACGAAAGGCCCTACTCAGAATTCACTCTGCTTAGGTTATTATAAGCAGCAGTTGTTCCCCCTTCCAGATGCGTTAAAATCTTTCCAGGTCCTAAAGGACTGAAAATCTTGGGTGAGACTTAAGGTAGGGTATCCTATTTCACCATAAAATAGGTGAGAAGCCCCAGGGTTGTGGAGCTGCCTGAAAAGACTAGATCCTAGGTAGAAGGAAAGGGAAAGGAGCCCAGGGAACTCACTGAGGCAAAATGACTTAGGTCTCACCTGCTCTGGCTCCTTATTGGCTACAGCATGAAATAACTATGGGTTTCAGTCCTGGCTCTGATGCACATTGTGTGATGGTGAGAAAGGTATTTATATCCTTTGGGTCTGTTTCCCCATTTCTTAAATGGAAATTACTATATTTACACTAAATAATTGCTATGAAGAATAAATGATATAACTGAAGTAGGCATTACATTGCAAATGGATTTGGCTTATATTCCATTCTTTTATTTGAACTCAAATGTTTTTATTTTCATTTACCTTTACAATTACATCTCTAACAAGTGATATTGATTTTGAATTTCAAGTAGGGATATAAGGCTAACTTTCTAAATGAATTTGAGTTCAAAAATGTATTATATTTAAATAAATATATTAAGTAGCAGTGTAGCTGGTGTCAGACATGGCATCCATTCTAAAGTTGGTTTGTAAATAACTGAGGTCTGACAAGACTACCCTATGTCATGGTATGAGCTGAAAACTGCTCCTTGCTGTGCATGATACCAAAGAAAATAAGCCAGCATTCTGGTCATGCAACACCACACAACTCAACACCAGAGTCTGTCAAGTGGTCAGGCAGGCAGTCCTTAAGTAGCACTGCAGGGACTACAGGGCCACACGGTGCACTACTGCAGCTGTTAGGTTGGCTTGTCATCCTTCCAAGATATTTCCAGTAAGGAGACAATGAGCCCAAATGTATTCAAACAGTTTATTACTTAACAGAGCAAAAGCAAGTTCAGCTTGATGTCAGCTCCCTGCATCCCTAGTCCCACACACAGTTTGACATTGAATCAGAGGTGCTCAGTGACAGACACCAAGGTGGTGGGTCTCTGCCTGTGAGGAGCCCACAGCTGTACCCTAAAGCAGTGAGCAGTTCTGTAGTCCGCAGCTGTACTCTCAGGCGGCAGGGATATCTCCCAGGCTAAGGCACAAGACAAAATCCCAGAAGAAAAAATAAGCGATGAGGAGATAGGCAATTTATCTGAGAAAGAGTTTAAAGTAATGATGGTGAAGGTGTTCAGGGAACTCAAGAATAGTATAGATACACAGAGCGAAGGACAAGGAGGACTGTCCTATACTCAGTTGAAATCAGGGATGCATGAGTAACAACCTTGTGTGCTTCATTTTGTACCAGAGTTCTCTTTAACTATCCTCATTTCTTTTCATTCTTTTTTCTGTTTTGCAGTAGTGATTTCCACTAATTTGTCTTCTAGCTCACTGATCCGTTCTTCTACTTCATTTATTCTATTCTTGGTTCCTTCTAGTGTGTTATTCATTTCAGTGGTTTTATTCTTCAACTCAGTTTGGGTATTTTTTGTATTTTCCAACTCTTTGCTAAAAGCTTTGCCAGGGGTTAGGACTTCAACATATGAATTTTGAGGTGGTGCAACCCAGCAAATAACAGTATTATTATTAGTCTTATTTTAATACCATCTTTACTACTATTACTAATATAGTTCATTTCATTCTTGTAATGACCTTACAAGATAAGAAGTAGTCACTTAAGCTCAGGAGTTACATCTCTTGCCAAACCTACCCAGGAAGAGACGTACTTACAGTCAAACAGACAAAGCTCATGTGTTTTTGAGTGTGGTGTAGCTGACATATAAACCCAACTTATATGTTAGCACTAATTCATTTGTTATCATTAAACTATAAATGTTCAGCATCAGTAAAGAAAAAATAATAAAGGACAATCAAGTCTTATGAATCCACTGACATAGTGGAAATCATACTAGATTTGGAGGCCAATGAGATACACTTGATCAGGCAACTGCAGGAAACCACTCCCAAAGTTTCCTGCCCCCTGCAGTCTTGAGTCAGTTATTAGCAGAGGAATCCTGAGGCTACTGAAAACATTCACACCTTCACACCTGCCCAAACCGATGCATCAGTGACCACTTCTGGGAGGAATAAAAAATGGCTTCTACTTCCCAAATCTTACAGAAAGGCATAGCATTAGCAGCACCTAAAAAATTGTAGAGCACCACCAGCTGCAAAGAACCCTGGGACATTTAGCTATTGAGATTCTAGCACCAGAAACACAGGAGAGAGCAAAGAAAGAGATGGGATGATTGTTGTTTGAATGCTTGTGGAGATTCTACCTGTCAAGAATTGATCTATGTTCTTTTTAATAGAAGCTTCCTGAACAATGAGGTTCGAGTATATTTGTTGTTCTATGGGTCCCTTTGAAGTGATATATTGTATGGGAGATTTTTTAAATTTCTATTATGACAAAAAATGTATGTTATGTGTTAAATTGTGTTTCCCACCCCCCCAAAAAAAATCCTGTTTATGTCCTAACTCCAAATACTTCAGAATGTGAACTCGTTTGGAAATAAGATCATTGCAGATGTAGTTAGTTAAGCCAAGATAACTTCCTAATGGAGTTAGATGGGTCCCTAATCGAGTATGACTGCTATTTTTATAAAAGGAGAAATTTGGAAGTAATGCATCTACTAGCGAAGGAATACCAAAGATTGCAAGCAAACCAACAGAAGTTAGGGAAAAAAACATGGAAGAGATTTGTCCTCACAGCACTCAGAAGGAAACAACCCTTCCAACACCTTTATTTCAGACTTCTAGTCACCAGAAATAGATATCTGTTACTTAAACCACCCAGTTTGTGGTACTTTGTGTTATGGCAACTGTAGCAAACTAATACAGATTCTGGCACCTGGAAATGGGGTGCCGCTATAATAAGTACCTAAGAATGTGAAAGTAGCTTTGGAATCAGTGATAGAGAGAGGCTAAGAGAGTTCTGAAGGCATGGTAGGAAAAGCCTACATTTTCTTGAAGAGGCTGTTGGTAGAAATAGAGGCACTTAAGGAAATTTTGGTGAGAGCTCAGAAATTTAAGAAGTGAGCTGTAGAGAAAATTTCTATCATCTTAGAGATTACATATATCATGAACAGAATGTTGCTAGTAACATGAATGTTACAGGTGCTTCTGGGAGTGGGGTCTCAGTCGGAAATAAGAAACATGCTATTGAAAACTGGAGGAAAACAATTCTTACTATAAATTGTCAGAGAATCTGGCTGAATTGTGTTCTGTTGAATGCAAAGTAGAACTTGTAAGTGATGAACTTGGATATTTACCTAACGGGATTTCTAAGCAAATGGTTGAAGGTGTGGCTGATTTCTCCTTGCTGCTTATAGCAAAATGTGAATGGAGAGAAAGGAATTGATGAAGGAACTACTAAGCAAAAGGAAATGAGCACTTGATGATTTTGAAGATTCTCAGCCTATCTAGATAGCATGCTCTGGAAATAGGGCAAGGGGTGTAGTTAGACAACTGTTTGCTAAAGATATTAGGTGTGCATGTCTTTGATCCAATCATATCACATTAGCAGAAGCCAAGAATAAAGATATGATTATCCAGGAAAGATTTGTGGAGGACCCATTGTCTTTTGGCTTAGATCCGTGAATTGCACGAGAGGCCAACAAGATTTTTAAAAACACTGCCTGCCTGAAATGAAAGGGACAGAGATGGGACAAAATAAAGGAAGAATGACATTGAGGAAAGACCCCCCAGATGCAGAGGCTGATGGAGGTTATCACTGCCACTGAGGGACCAGAAGACAACCCAAGGGTGGGCTGCCACCCTGTGGGGCTCAGAGGCCAGAGCATGAAGCCAGAAGGATTATTCTCAAGACTTAAAATCAAATGGAATTTATTCTGCTAGCTTTCATACTTGTTTAGGAACTGTGATCCCTTTTCTCCATCCAATTTCTTTAGTTTGGAATGGGAATGTCTATCCTAAGTTTGTTCTCTCACTGTATTTTGGAAGTTGATCATTCATTGTCTGGTTTCACAAGTTTAGAGATGGAGAAGAATTTTGCCCCAGGATGAATCATACTCTACGTCTCACCCATTCCTGATGTAGATGATATTTAAATGAGATTTTGGATTTAGAATTGATGCTGGAATTAGTTAAAACTTTGGGGAATGTTGGGATGGAGTGAATGTATTTCACCTGTTCGAAGACAAGAGGGAGGCCTTTAATGGGTTAAATTACATCCTCCCCAAAAACTCATATGTTAAAGTCCTAACCTGAGAATGTGGAAACAGAGTCATTGAAGATGTAATTAGTGAAAGTAAGATTAGATCATACTGGAGTAGGATGGGCCACAATACAATATTACTGATGTCTTTATAAAAGAGGGAAAGTTGGACACGCATACACAGGAAGAACACCATGTGAACATGAAATTAGAGATCAAGGTAATGCATCTAAGAGCCAAGGAATGCCAAAGATTTCCAGCAAACCACCAGAAGCCAAGAAAAAGGCATGGAACAGATTCTTCTTCTCATACTTAAGATATAAGCAACCCTGATGACACCTTGATTTTAGATTTCTAGCCTCCAGAATTCTGAGAAAATAAATTTCTGTTATTTAGGCCACTCAGTTTATGGAATTTTGTTATGGCAGTCCTCAAAAACCAAGACAACACATAGCATGTTGTTTAATTACCACATGTTTATGAATTTGCCAGTTTTCCTTATGCTATTTCTAGTTTCACTCCATTGTGGCTAGAAATATGCTTTGTATGAAATTTTTTTAATTTACTGAGACTTGTTTTGTAGCCTAACATGTGGTCTATCCAGGAAGATATCCCATGTGCACTTGAGGAAAATATGGACTCATTGAGTGCTACTATGTGCCAGACAATATTCTAGATGTTTGAGATACAGCAGTGCAAAGATCCCTGTCCCCAGGGAGCTTACATTCTCTCAGGAACTGTAATGAGTGAAAAAATAAATTAGTAATTTATGGATTGTCTCATTCAAACCTGTGTTTTCTTTCTGCCAGTAGTCTTTGGGGATTGGAATACCCTACAACTCCTTCGCACATACTACAATTTTTTATTCTTCACCCCCTGAAATAGGCTAAGCAGAGGCATTAGGTTTGAAGAGGCATAATCTGATGTGGTTGTAATGAATTATTACACCAAATGGCACCCTTGGTGTACCATAGCAACACAGCCTTGTAATTGTAGTTGTGAAGGACTCAGGATATCAGTGGGTCCTGGGAGAATCATAACGTAGAAAGGCAAAGGTGACTGTCACCTTGCATCAACACCCTAGCCAACCACCACACTCAAATCAGCAAGCTATCCTGAAATACCTCTTAATTCATTTAAATTCTCTGTTAGCATTAAGTTTTATCTTTTTATTCTATGAAGCACAACAGATTTCACTTTAGATTTTCTCAATGTTTTATTGTAAGATATTTCACAACTGATTCTCTTGCTTTTCTAAGCAAATAATAATACCAACTAAACAAAAATCATGACTTTTCACACAGTCAGTGACTCAGATTTTATTTTACATAGATATTAATTTGGGAGTTAATATTAGTTCAGATTTTTCTCTTTCTTCTGTCTTTTTCAAGCCTTTGTCCAAATTTTTTTAGTTTTAAAATTATTGCATTTAAAAGGAAAATAATAATAAAATAATTCAAAACATGCTGGGAAAAGTTGTATATAAAGTATGGCTTCAATATTGTAGAATATATATATATATCCCCACATTCAACACAGAAACAAAGAGATGAACAGAGATATGACAAAAATGTTATTGTGTTTGAGTTTTTATTTCTTTTTCTATTTCTTTAATTTTTATAACTCCCTAAATATTTACCTTTATACCTGCCCCACAAAATGGCCAAGAAAATAATATTAAAAGACTGTTCAAGCAAAACAGAGCTTTATATAGCGCAATATATACTGTTAGACAAAACAGTGGAGCATGTGTTCTTTCATTTAAAAATTATACTTCTAATTATATTTATATGAGACAAAATTAAATCTTTCTTCATTCAGGGTGTTTTAATGAGGCTTCATCATAGTCTATCCAATAAAGCTTTATTATTTCACTTGTGAATGCTTAAGCAGTTTTAACCTCTGTTTGTTGTACAGGAAACTGGACAGTTATTCCTATCTGCCTATGAGCCAGTCCCATTATTTGAGCTTGAGTTATAATACAGGTTTTCTCAGAACTGTGAATATTTTCCTTGACAGTGTGAGAGAAAGTTCATAGGTTGAGGTGCTAAATCAGAGCTTCACCTCTTATGATTCTGTTAACCTTAGTCCGGTTATTTTCCTCTGCTGAAGCTCAGTGTCCTCCCCACTTAAATGGGCCTAATCATACTTGTTATAATTGTATGTGCTCAGCACATGGTGATTGGCAACAATAATCATTGCTATTACTCTTGATTGTTCTTTAGCAGGAGGAAGAGATCAGATTGCGGTGAAATTTTTATATTTTCTTGGTAAGATATCCGTCTTTAATCTATACAATTGAACATAGGGTAACTGGGAATCTGAAGCACTTAAAATAGTAAACATGAGGTTTGAGGAGATGTCAGAGGAAGATACAAAGAAATCCAACTCCCACTTTCTGCCTCAATGCCCCTCTCCGTGCTGGGTGTGGATAGGCTGACTAATAAGGATGGCCCCTACTCTGGTGGAGTGAGAAGCACCTACTCAGTGGGTAACAACTGCCAGGGCTCTGGTCAGGGCAACTAGGTGGAAGGAGGTGACCACATCCCTTGTGTCCAGCCACGGGCACTCTTCCTCATTGACTGTCTCCCCTCCAGCATCCCTCAACCAGGAAAGCAGCAGTAATAAAGGCTGTCATTCACTGAGCTCTGCACCAGGCACTTCATTCATTCCAGAGACTAACGTTTGTAGAGGATCATCTATGTGCCAGGCAGTGGAGTAGGAGCTGAAGACGCACCAGTGAACTAAGCAATCTAAAATGCCTGCCCTTGTTGACTTTATATTCCAGTGGGGGAGACAGCAATAAGCAATGAGTTTAATAAATCAACACATGATGCAGTACAGTATGTGTTACTAGAAAACTAGTGAAGGAAAAGGGGTCTGGCAGTGCTGATCAGTAGGTATGAAGGTTTAAACAAGGTGTCAGGGTCAGCCGCATTGAGAAGGAGACATTTGAGCAGATACTGGAAGGCAGTGAGGGATCAAGGCACAGGGATATCCAGAGGAACAAAGCTACAGGCATTGGAAGCAGCCCTGCACTCCCCTGAAGAGGGGGTGGGTGTGCTGTGACCTCCAGAACACTGAGCTGGGCACTGGACTTACAACGCTGAGATCACACTCCACTGGGCTTGGGAGAGATGGGCAGTTCTACCAGCAATCACAACAGCCTTGCCAGCACTATCTAGTTTGAGGGAATGAGGGGGACTTTGTCAGCATTTGCCTTTTTAGGGAAGTCAGATGAGCTTGCCTGATGAAGTGCCAAGAATCTCAGAGCAGAAGGAAGAGGAGAAGATAACCAGGATGGGGGTAGAGTTTCCTAGACAGGTGCAGCAGGGTGACTGCCATTAGGAATGCATCTCAGGAATCTGATGGCAGGGAATTTAATGATCTGAGGGCACCAGCTGCTCTCAGGCTATGACTGAGTGTGGTAGGAATAGTTAAAACAGGACTGTTTCTGGGAGGCTGATTTTGTTCCTGTTCCATCTGCCCTTTGTTCCCTTTTGGCTTTTTTCTTCTTTTTTGGTACTTTGTGTGCGGCTCATTTTTCCCCTTTGTAGGCTTATTAGCAATAAATTTCATTTTGTTCGTGTTTGAACTTACCACATATAATACTTTTATTACTTAAAAATCTACTGTGATAACATAAAAGTATTTTTATTTAGCTTCATTTTACTATGAGAATATTACAGTAATATTTCATTTCTATCCACTCAACCTTTGGGGGGGTTTTCACTGTCACATACTATGTTTAAATCCCTACACCGCATTGGGGGGTTTTTTCCTCAGGCAGTCAACTATCTTTCAGAAAATTTAAATAGTAAGAAAAATTCTGCCCATGCTGTTACTCTCCTAGGGGCTCTCCATTCCTTTTCATAGATCTACATTTCCATTTGCTATCATTTTCCTTCTTCCTGAAGGACTTGCTTTAACATTTCTTGTAGGGTGGGTCTGCTGGTGATGAATCCTCTTAGATTTAGTGTATCTGAAAAAAGACTTTATTTTGCCACTGTTTTTCAAATGTTACTTAATCAAACTTGGGTCCACTCGCCCACTCACAGTAAAGCCCATCCACTGACACCAGGTTGTGGTGAAGGAAAGTACACCCAACATGGGTGCATGACGTCCAACAGGGGACAAAGCAAGGAGGATGGGCAGCTCATGCTCAAAAGACCGGAACTCCCTGAAGGTTTTCAGGGAAGGGTTTTTAAAGGCAAAGTCAAGGAGAGGATCAAAGGCTGGGTGATCAGCTCATGCTCAATTCTCTGATTGGTTGATGGTGAAGTAACAAGGTGATGTTTTGGGAACCTCAATCATCAGCCTTCAGATTCCAACCTGTTTGAGGTCTGTGTGCTGATGGTCAGCATATAGTTAATTTCTTCCACCTAGTGGGGCTTTTAGTATCTGCAAAACAACTCAGGGATATGGCTCAGAATATTATTATAACCCTTGAGGAGGAACTAAAGGTCCTTGAATTTGTTAGATGCCTAAACTATTATTATTTTGTCTTGCTTTGACTGTATTCCTTTTTTCTTCGTTTTATCACTTCTCTGATTAAATTTGCTCTTTCAAAGTCAGGGATAGCCTAGTAGGCTAAAGCTTTTCTACAAACAAGAGGCAAGGGACACTGGGTGGGCGGGAGAGAGGGGAGGTCTGTCCCTAGGAAGGACCACATAGTCCTGCTCAGTTTCATTTTATCCTCGGGTGACTTGGAGATAAAGAGCTAGCTCTCACAGTTTTTTCTGTCACCAACTGTACCAGCAGTGTGGTCCCAGCCTCTAAGCGGCCATTGTAGGAACTGGCAAAGCCTGGGTGGGTTTAAGGAAACTGTTGGGGGAGTCAAAGGGGATGCATGAGGTTTGTCAATGTCAAAGGGGATGCATGAGGTTTGTCAATGTCCCTGAGAGTGTCCCCAGGAGTCAGCAGAGGACTCATCCTTGACTCTCTGGTGACAGAGGGACCAGGTGTGAACTGCTAGGCAGAGCTAGAATATTAGTTAAGATACAGTCTTAGGATGGCAGAAAACATGATTAAATTGGTTTAACTTATGATGAAAAATTATCTCCTATGAGAAAAAGTCCATGGGCCGAGTGATTCCAGGCATGGTCAGCTTAGTACCTCAATGATGCCATAAAGTAACAAACTTCCTATTTCCGGGCTTCTATCTTCACTAGATGGGCTTCTCCTAGGCCCAGATCCCCTTGTGGTACCAAAATTGTGGCCACAGTTCCAGGCACCATATCCAGACACAACAACGTTCAGTGGAATACAAGGCCCTGATCCTTGCTGTGTGTATCCGGTTCTGAGCAAAGACATCCAGCTCTCAGACTGCATTTCCACTTAACTCATTCTGAACCTGAATAAATGTTGATATATTTGTGGATTTTATAATGAATGTCCATCATGTTCCATCTAGTAGAAATGTCACATTTATTAACTGCATTCGTTCATTCAGAGTTAACTTTTGCTGGATGAATGGGAATTTGATGTATGATTTCATATTTGATTATTTCCCCTATTCTGACATCTTATATTTAACCATGACACTGGATATGTAAAACAGATTATTTCTGGGGTTCAAGGGAGGAAAAGACACACACAGTCTCTACCCTCAAGGACTCCTAGTCTGCTGGGAGACATTCAGTAAAATAAGCACTGACAATGAACTGTGATAAGTGCTTTCTATCAGAGAGAAAGGTAATTGCATGGACTTGTTTGCACATAGCAGGAAATAACCTAATTTCAGAGTGACAGAGAAAGCCTCCCAGAGAAAGATAAGTGGAACCTGAGAGCTGAAGGTAAGCGGCAATTGGCCAGTGAAGATCTAGGGAATGCACCCCTGACAGGGGGTGTATGAGGTTGTGTAAAACAGCATGTTTGAGACTGTGGAAATCAGAGAGAACATGGACCATGTGATGAACAGAAAGAGGTTCAAATTGGCTGGAACACAGAGTGTAGGATGCTGATTCAAGATACTGCCTGGAACGTTGTGAGCTTACTGAATATTCATTGGTTTGAATAAGCTATTTTATATTCTGATTCGAGAACACTCCCTCAATTCTTGAGTCAGTATAGAGGAGGCACCAGTTTATAACTTATGTGCACCAGGTTGGACAACTGCTTGTACTAAGCTGTGTGTTGTTGCAGGAACAGAACTTTGACTTGCTTTCCTTTGTTATCACACAGCAAGTAATACAGTTATCATCCCATAGCATGACATGCCAGCATTTACAGAACTCAGTCATTTCCAGAGAAACTTTGGGATTATTGGAATATCTAACATGGACTGAAGTGTTATTTAATTATATTGATTTTTTAACAGCTTTATTGGAATATAATTCACATATCATACAGTTGACTCATTTAATGTGACAAGTCAGTGATATTTAGTATGTTCACAAAATTGTGCAACCATCTGTGAATATTGCCAGCCATATCAGTAAACAAAGGATGCTGTGGCCATCAAGTCGTTAGCTGCTACCACCACCCCCTCCGCGACAATGAGCAGAGGGAACTCAGAATGCAGACAGGAGGGCAGCATAGTCTCTGCTGCCACCCCCAACCATGCACCCTGGGGTAACTCAGAACTCAGCATGTGGAAGAATATGATACTGGCCTTAGACAGCTAAGTGCATAGGAATGATTTCACTGAGCCCAGACCTTTGCACCATCCCATCCATAGAGAAGTGCTAAATTCCTTAACTTGAGGTATCGGGTTTACTTTTATTAATGGTAATCTTTTGATGTTCCAATTACCTGGTCTTTATTGAAAAAACTCATATATCCTGGCTTCTACTTTGCCACTTTGGAACAGCTTTTTAGAGCAATCTGAGATGCTGTGTCTCATGCTCAAGTCGTAAGAAAATCCACCAAATAAAACATAACTCTCAACTTTTGGATTGTGCATTTTATTTCAGTCAACACATCACCACAACTTAAGACTACTTAAGAACATTTTAATCAATCACCCGAAAAAGAAACCCTAATCCTAGGTATCTACCAATGTACTTCCTATCTGTCTGTTTATTCTGAACATTTTACATAAATTGAATCATACAATGTGTTGTTCTTTACTTCTGGCTTCTTTGATTTAACAAACCTGTTTTTAAGGCTCATCCATTATATACTTTATTTCTCATTATTTTTGAATAACATTCTATTGTATGAATGTACCGTATTTATTTATCCACTTGTCAGTTTATGGATATTGTTTGTACTTTTTGGCAACTATGAATAATGCTATTATGATCATCATATACAAGTTTTTGTGTCTACATAAATTTTTACTTCTTGAAGTATATACCTAGGAGTGGAATTTCTGGGTCATATGGTAACTCTATATTTAACTTTTGAGGACCTGCCAGATTGTTTTCCAAAGCAACTGTACCATTTTACATTCCAACTGGCATTGTATGAGGGTTACAATTTCTCCATACTTGTTATTATCTGTCTGTATTGTAGCCATCCTTGTGGGTGTGAAGTGGTATCTCATTGTGATTTTGATTTTCATTTCCCTGAAGCTAATGATGTTGAGCATCTTTTCAAACACACATTGGCTATTTATATATCTTCTTTGGCAAAATTTCTATTCAAATCTTTTGTCCATTTTAAAATTATGTTGTTTGTCTTTTGTATTGAATTGTAAGAGTTTTTTATATATTCTGGATGCAAGTCCCTTATTATACATATGATTAAATTTTCTTCCATACTGGGGGTTGTCTTTTTACTTTCTTGATGGTGTCCTTTGAAGCATAAAAGCTTTAATTTTGATGATTCCAAATTACCTATTTTTGTTTCTTTTGTTGCTTGTTCTTTTGGTATCATATCTAGGAAATAATTGCCTAATCCAAGATTATTAACATTTACATCTATGTTTTCTTCTGAGAGTTTTATAGGTTTAGATCTTACATTTAGGTCTTTGATCAATTTTAAGTTAATTATTATATATAGTGTGAGATATAGGTCTCAATTCATTTTTTTTTCATGTGAACATCCAATTATCCCAAGACCATTTGTTGTAACTTATTCTTTGTATTGAATGGCCTTGGCACCCCTGACAATAATCAACTGACCATAGAGATATGAATTTGTCTCTGGACTCTCAATTTTATTCCACTATCTGTCTATATATTATCCTTATGTCAGTACCATACTGTCTTGCTTATATTAGCTTTGTATTAGGTTTTGAAATTGGAAAGTGTAAGTACTTCAACTTTGTTCTTCTTTTAAAAGACTGTTTTGGCTATTCCAGGACCCTTTTAATTCTGTTAGAATTCTAGAATCAGCTCACTAATTTTGGGGGAAAAGAGTAGTTCAAATTTTGATAGGGATTGCATTGAATCAGTAGATCTACTCGGGGAGTATTGCCATCTTAACGCTAAAAGTAAGTCTTCCAATACATGAGTGTGAGATGCCTTTCCATTTATTTAGGTCGTCTTTAATTTCACTCAACAATGTTTTATATATTTCAGTGTACAAGTCTTGTATGTCATTTGTTTAATTTCTTCCTAAGTATATTAACCTTTTGATGCTATTGTAAGTGGAACTGTTTTCTTAATTTCATTTTTGAATTTTTCATTGCAAGTATATAGAAATATAATTGATTTTTGTATATGATTTTGTATTCTGTAACCTTGTTGAACTCCTTTATTAGATCTCATAGGGTTTTTTCGTGTGGGGGTTCTTTAGGATTTTTCTATACATAGGATTATGTCATCTACAAATATAAAAGTTTTATTCTTCTTTTCCAATCTAGATTCCTTTTATTTCTTTCCCTTGCCTAGTTGCCCTAGCTGGGACCTCCCAAACAATGTGGAATAGAAGTGGTGAGAGATGACATCCTTGCATTGTTCCTGATTTTAGTGGGAAGTATTTCTGTCTTACACCATTAAGTACAGCATTAGCTGTAGGGTTTTCTGCTTCATACCAGGTTAAAGATATTCTCTTCTATTTGTAGTTTGAGTGTTTTTATCATGAAGGGACACAGAATTTTGCCCAATGCTTTTTTTTTTCTTTTCATTTTTTTATTGAAGTATAGTAAGTTTACAGTGTTGTGTCAAATTTTGGTGTACAGCATAATAGTTCAGTCACACATATACATACATATATTCATTTTCATGTTCTTTTTCATCTTAGGTTACTACAAGATAGTGAATATAGTTCAATATACTATATTGAATCATATACTGATTCAGTGCAATCCCCAGTGATGTTTATGAAGCTATTGAGATGATTATGTTTTCTTTGTCCTTTATTCTATTGATAAAGTGTATTAACTTAATTGATTCTTAACATTAAATCAACCTTGCATTCCTGGGATAAATCCCACTTGCTCATACTATATAATTTGATTTACTAGTATTTTACTGAGGATTTATGTGTCTATATTGATAAAAATATCAGTCTGTAGTTTTCTTTTCTCGTGATATCAGGGTAAAAGAGGCCTCATAAAATTAGGTAAAGGAATTAAATTACTTAATAGATATAAGGTTATTCATCTCTTTATTTTTGAGTGAGCTTTGCTAGTCAACGTTTTCAAGGAATGTTCTCATTTCATCTGTGTCAAATTTTGGAGGATAATGTTTTTTCAGGTATCTTTTTTTAAAACAGCTTTATTAAGGTATATATTTAATGTGTATATTTTTTGTATATGTTTAATGTGTACAATTTTATATGTTTGGACATATGCAAACACTCATGACACCATCACCACAGTCAAGGAAACAGACATATGCAACACCTCCGAAAATTTCCCTGTGTCCTTTTATTTTTGTTTTTTGTTAGGTTGTGTGTATGTAATATGAACACAACATTAGATACACTCTCAACAAATTTTGAATAATATTTTCTATAATATAGTGTGGTTTTTTTGCTTTCAGTTTTATTAGGTAGAATTGCTACAATTTGACTGCACATATACAATGTATTGCATGTAAATACACATACACAATATACTGCATGTATTTTTTAATTTACATATATGAACTGTTCATTGTTTCTAAGAATGTTTAGAGTTTTAGATTTTTAAACTTACATAGTTATCAAAGGAATAAAGCCAACCACAAAATAAGAATTAATTTAAAAAGATACATACACCCTACTATTAACGGCAAATTATTTGTAGTTGCCAAGATATGGAAGCATCCTAAGTGCACATCAATAGATGAATGGATAATGAAGATGAAACATATATACGTAATTCAATACAACTCACCCATAAGGAAGGATATTTTGCCATTTGTGGCCCTTCATTAACTTTTTTCCTTTTCACTTCAAAAACTAGAATTTTATAACTGGCATAAACATTTCCATTGCATCAAAAACTACAAAATACCTGGAAATAAACTTAACCAAGGCAATTACCTATACTCTGAAAAACTGTAAAACACTGATGAAGGAAATCGAAGATGATACAAAGAAATGGAAAGATATCTTGTGCTCTTGGATTGGAAGAATCAACACTACCAAAATGGCCACACTACCCAAAGCAATCTACAGATCCAACGCAACCCCTGTCAAAATACTCATGACATTTTTCACGGAACTAGAACAAACAATTCCAAAATTTATATGGAACCATAAAAGACCCCAGACTGCCAAATCAGTTTTTTGTAGGTCTTTCTTTCTCTCTCTCTCTTCTTTTTGTTCTCTTTTTTGATGACTGGTTTGATGACTGATTTTTTGTTCTCTGGTTTGATGACTAGAGAAGTTCCTTTAACAGTTGTTGTAAAGCTGGTTTGGTGGTGCTGAATTCTTTTAGCTTTTGTTTATCTGTGAAGCTTTTGATTTCTCCGTCAAATCTGAATGAGAGCCTTGCTGGATAGAGTATTCTTGCTTTTAGGTCTTTCGCTTTCATCACTTTAAATATATCCTGTCACTCCCTTCTGGCCGGTAGAGTTTCTGCTGAAAAATCAGCTGATAACCTTATGGGAGTTACCTTGTATATTTTTTGTTGCTTTTCTCCTGCTAATTTTAATATTTTCTCCTTATCCTTAATTTTTGTCTATTTGATTACTGTGTGCCTTGGTGTGTTCCTCTTTGGGTTGATCCTGTGTGAAACTCTCTGAGCTTCCTGGACTTGAGTGACTGTTTCCCAAGTTTAGAAAGTTCTATCTCTTCAAATATTTTCTCAGATCCTTTCTCTCTCTCTTCTCTTTCTGGGACCCCTATGATGTGAATATTAGTGTGCTTCATGTTGGCCCAGAATTCTCTTAAACTATCCTATTTCTTTTCATTCTTTTTTCTGTCCTACAGTAGTGATTTCCACTAATCTTTCTTCTAGCTCATTGATCCATTCTTCTGCCTCATTTAGTCTATTCTTGGTTCCTTCTAATGTGTTATTCATTTCAGTGGTTTTATTCTTCAACTCTGTTTGGGTATTCTTTATATTTTCCAACTCTTTGCTAAAAGCTTCACTCTGTGCATCTATACTCCTCTTGAGTTCTCTGAACACCTTCACCAACATTACTTTAAACTCTCTCTCAGATAAATTGCCTATCTCATCACTTATTTCTTCTTCTGGGATTTTATCTTGTGCCTCGGACTGGGAGATATTCCTCTGCCACTTCATATTGTTTATCTTTCTGTTTGTACTTTTAGGTAGGTTAGTTACATTTCTCAACCTTGGAGAGGTGACCCTCTATGGGAGACATCCTGTGTGTCCCAGCAGTACACTCCTCTCTGGTCACCCAAGGGCCAGGGTCCAGCTGGTCCTAATGTAGAGTCTGGCCTGTGTTTTTGGATTCCTTCCACAGGCTTTGGGATTGTTGTTTTCTTATTTCTTATTGCCCCCTCTGGATGAAGCTGAATTAGAGGCTTATGCAGGTTTCCTGGCAGGAGGAGCCAGTACCTGCACACTGCTGGGTGAAGTTTGGTCCTGGACCTCTGGTGGGTAGGGCCTCTTTAGAGGCATTTGTGGCTCAGGAAGTCTGCTGGTGGGTGGGGCTGTGTTCCCACCCGGTATGTTATTTGTCCTGAAGCTTCCCAGCACTTAAGCCTGCAGGCTGTTGGGTAGGGCTAGGTCTTGGTGCTAATGATCCAATCAAGTTGTCAGCCTCCAGGAAAGCTCTTGTAGATGAACACTCCCAGAATGCCTGCCACCAGCTTTTATGTCCCCTGGGTGAGCCACAGCTGTCCCCTACCTATCCAGGAGACCTTCCAAAACCAGCAGGCAGGACTGGCCCAGGTTCCTATGAAATCACTGCCTCTGCCTTTGGACCTGGTGCACACAAGATTCTGTGTAGGCTTCCCAAGAGAGCGAAGTCTCTGTTTCCCCCAGTCCCAGGGGGCTCCTGGCACTAAGTCCCACTGGCCTTCAAAACAAGATGTCCTGGGGTCTCCTCTTCCTCCTAATGCCAGAACCCTGGGCTGGGGAGCCTGACATGGGGCTTAGAACTCTCACTCTTGTGGGAGAGCCTCTGCGACTTAATTATTCTTCAGCTTGTGGGTTGCCAAGCTGGGGGATATGGGGCCCAATTATATCGAGAGCACACCCCTCCTACCGTCCTGCTATGGTTCCCTCTTTATGTTTCCAGTTGAACGCAATCTTCTTTGCTAGGTTCCAGTCTTTTTTTTCGATGGTTGCTAACAGTCAGTTGTGGTTTCGTTGTAGCCACAAGGAGAGGCAAACTCATGGTCCTACTACTCTACCATCTTGACTAGAAATCCCGCACTTAGTATCTGAAAGCCCTGTATTGATGTACCCTATGGCATTATTGAAATTGGTAATTTGTGTCACTCCTCCTTCTTTCTCTCTTTTTTTAATCAGTCAAGCTAAAGGTTTATTATTTAATTGATCTTTTCAATGTACCAACCACTGGTTTCACTGATTTTTTTGGTACTGGTTTCTATTTAAATGATTTCTGCTCAGATGTTTGTTATTCTTTTCCTCTGCTGGGTTAAATTTTATTTTTCTAGTTTCTTAAGGAAGAAGATTATTGATCTTTGAATGATCAGTGGCCTTTTTCCTTATTAATAAGCACTTAACACTATAAATTTCCCTATATGAACCTCTAGCATCACCTCATAAATTTTGATATTGTATTGATGTTCTATTTTTATTTCTTCTTTGAGCTTTGCATTAATTTGAAGTATTTTATAGTTTACAAATAGTTTGTGATTTCCAGATATCTTTCCACAGCTCATTTCTATTTCAATTCCTTTGTGGTCTGAGAATATACTTTGTATGATTTCAGATGTTATGAACTTATTGAGTTTTTTA
Organism: Camelus dromedarius; assembly: GCF_036321535.1. Lineage (NCBI taxonomy): Eukaryota > Metazoa > Chordata > Mammalia > Artiodactyla > Camelidae > Camelus > Camelus dromedarius. Next base: position 182,659 of record NW_026989831.1, read on the forward strand.
AATGGCGTATCTTGGTGATCATTCCATATATGCTTTAGAAGAATGTGTATTTTGCTGCTGTTATTCTATAAATATCAATTATATCAAGTTGGTTGACAGTGTTATTCAAGTCTTCTATATATTTTCTGATTTTTTCGCTCACTTGTTCTATTAATTGCTGAGAAAGAAAGGTTAAAGTCTCCACCTACAATGTGGATTTGTCTATTTCTCCTGTTTCTCCTTTCTGTTCTATCAACTTTTGGCACTTGTATTTTTGAAATAGTATACACATTCATGATTCTTATGTCTTCTCAATGAATGGAATTCTCTATAATTATGTACTATCCCTCTTTATCCTTGGTAAAAATCCTCATTCTGAAGTATACTTTGTATGATATTATTTTAGCCTCTCCATCTTTCATTTCTTTCAGGATTTCTGGGTATATATTTTTCTGTCCATTTAATTTTAAATTATTAATTTATTTATATTTAACATGAGATTTTTTACCATATATAACGTGATTTGACAAACTAGGTCTTTTTTTCCATTATGTTTTATTGGAGTATAGTTGATGTATATTGTACACATGTAACTTTTATAATAATTATTGCTTGTTATTGCTAGTATTTTACTGAGGATTTCTGTATCTATATTCATAAAAATATGGGTCTGTAGTTTTCCTTTCTTGTGATATCAGGGTAACAGTGGTCTCATAATATTAGGTAAAGGAATTAAATTAATAGTAATTAATTTATATTAATTAATATTTTTTAAATTTTTAAATTGAGATATAGTTGATACAATATTATATAAGTTACATGTGTGCGATATAGTGATTCACAATTTTCAAAGATTATACTGAATTTATAGTTATTATAAAATATTGGCTATATTTCATGTGTTGTACAATATATCCTTGAAGCTTATTTTGTACACAGTAGTTTCACCTCTTAATCCCCTACCCCTATTTTGCACCTCCCCCCTTTCCTCTCCCCACTGGTTACCACTAGTTTGTTCTCTACAACTGTGATTCTGCTTCTTTGCTGTTATATTTACTAGTTTGTTATATTTTTTAGGTTACACATGTAAGTGCTATCATACAGTACTTGTCTTGCTCTGTCTGATTTATTTCACTTAGCATAATATCCTCCAAGTTCATCCATGTTGTTGCAAATGGCAAAAATCCATTCTTTTTATGGCTGAGTAGTATTCCTGTGTGTGTGTGTGTGTGTGTGTGTGTGTGTGTGTGTGTGTGTGTGTCACATCTTCTTTATCCATTTGTTTCTTGATGGACATTTATGATGCTTCCACATCTTTGCTATTGTAAATAATGATCCTGTGAATGTAGGGATGCATGTATCTTTTCAAATCAGTAAAACCAGGTCTTTTAATAGATGTGTTTAAGCAATTTACACTTAGTGTGTAAACAGTTTAGTTTAAAACCTACAATCTAGCTATGCTTTTCTATTTATCATATCTGTTTCTTAGTAGCCAGTTTTTCATTTCTTCTTTTCTTTTGGATTAGTTGAGTGTTTTTCATTATTCCACTTTATCTCCACTACTGGCTTACATCTTTTCAAAAATCTTTCTAGAGATAGCATTAGAGTTTACAATATGTATTTTTAACTTCTTACATTATGCCTTCAATTAACATTATACCACTTCATATATACTATAAGAACCTTACAACAGTATATTTCCCTTTCCTTCCTGCTATCTTTTGTGCTATTTCTCTCCTACATTTTTTCTCTACATATGTAGCAAACAGAATACACTGTTACTATTTTTGCTTTAGACAATTATCATTAATAGAGATTAAATAAGAAAATATCTGTATTTATAAAAATTTTACCATTTCCATCACTATTCAACTGCTTGTGTAGATCCAAATTTCCTTCTAATATCATTTTCCCTCTATCTGAAATAGTTCATGAACAGGCTTTGTAAGACAGACCTGCTGGAAATGACTTTGCTCAGATATTTTTACTTTGTTTAATCATTTGTTTAAACGTTCTCACTTCATGTTCATTTTGTAAAAAGCATTTGCACTGATTAGAGAATGCTGGGTGGATAGATTCTGATGAAAATTCTGTTGTTATTCTTACCTTTGTTCCTCTGTATACAAGGTGTTCTTTTTTCTTCTCTGTTTCTGTCAGAGTTCCTGCTGATGTTTGAGTCAATCTGTTAAGTACTTGATCTTCATTTGTTTCCTAACTATAGCTATTTTCAATACCAAACAACTTTATATTGGACACCAGACAAGTGGGAATTTTACCTTCTTGGGTTCCGGATTTTATAATAATACTAATGGCAATACTAATCATCCCTTTAAGTGATATTCAGCTCTGCCTTGTAATGCATTTCAGATACCTGAAAATAATTTTATCCTTCTCAGGCTTGCTTTTGATCACTGTTAAATGGGACAAGACCAGGCATTAGTCTAAGTCTAATCTGACCCACTACTGAGTTAATATCTTCCTTAGTAATCAACAAGATATCTGCATGTTATGAGAGTTTTCTCACTACTGGTG
>NW_026989832.1:0-50814 GCF_036321535.1 Camelus dromedarius
CATGCACCGAAAAGCAGACTTAAACGCAGCAAAGAGGGGAATGTCATAAAAACAAATTCTTGTACCTGGGGATTAAATTTCCTGTTTGGGTAACAGATGTGAATTTAGAAAGTGAAATGTCAGGAAACTTGGATCAAGGTGAAAATGATGCATTCTGGAAAAAGATGACATGGACAGAGTTGCACGTGGAATGGAAGGGTCTGAATGACACGGTTAGACTAGCTGTGAAAGAGGAAAACCAGCAATGTATTTAAGTTAATATATAATTTCATAAATGTTATTTGAAAATCAATATATGTACATATATAAACGTACTAAATATTTTAAGTAGAAAGTTGACTGTTTCACTTATATTCTCAAAAGTCTTTATAGCTTTAACAAAAAACTTCCCTTGGACTTCTCATCTTTGAAATGGGTGACGCCTCCGTGTCTGCAGCGCGGCCCCTCGGGCGCAGGGCAGCTTCCGGGGAGCAGCTCTGTCTGGCCTCCGGCCTCCACCCGCGTGCACCCCGCACCCGCGTGTGTGAGGAGTGCGGCTGCGCTGCGTGCGGGAAGGCAGTTGTGTCGCAGCTCGGCCCGGCGGGACGAGGTCGCAGCTTGGAAGCGTGTTTTTGTGCCTTAGGTAGGCGGGCTCCTCCAAGTCACCAGTTCCGGCTGTGATGCTCTGAGTTACGATGCGTCTGAACACATGCCGTCCAGGGACTTGCTGTGACTCGGAGAGCGTGCTTATGGGGGAAGGTGAGTGCCTGTGACCTGTGTTGTTCGCGTGTTGTTTTCCAGGAGTGTGTGTGACAGAGTCAAGCTCGCCCTTGAAAGTGGAATATGTTCCATGTGGCATGACACTGAGTTTTACCCTTGGGTCCGTGATGTGGTGTCAGCTGGGAGCAGCGCTTTGAAGAGAAGACAGACCCTGGGAAGGGAGACCATAGCAAGGAAAGGAAGCCGACACAGTGCTGGGGTCCTGCGGGAACCTCACTCCTGGGCGGCTCTTGAAAGTCACCTGTAGTCGAGTTAGAGTTTGAAGAAGCAGGTCCAAACTGGGGCAGAAATGTTTCTCCGTGGCTTTTTCCCTTGAACTTTGAGGAACGTGGATGCCTTAGAACCGTGTCCCCCTAAGTGTTCCCCAGTTTTAGTCCCCAAGGTCCTCATCCCGCCATTTTGCAAAGAAGCCGGGTAGGGGTCTGAAGAGCTGGGCCTGTTGTTCTGTAAGTGAGGACCAGCCCCGTGCAGGGCCCCGAGCTAACTCTGCCACCTGGCCTGGCCCTGCTGACTGTCCTGTCACGTGTGTGTGGGTGCAGGAGCCTGTGTGCACGTGTGCAGGAGGTGTGAGCGTGTGTGCAGGAGGTGTGTGTTCTGTGTGCCGCTTGGCATTCCAGCACCCTGAGGTCCGAGTTCTGTCTGCCGCCTCCCAGATTCCGAGGCTGCAGCACTTAAGTTCTCTGGTCTCAGTTTCTCACCTAAATTAACAATCAGGGTTTACCTGAGCAAACACACTTAGCAGGAAACTAATTTTATTGCCTCCCCCAGGCGATCTCCCTCGGCCCTCCTCGGATATGTCAAACGGAGAGGGCCGCGCGGAGCTGACGCCCAGGCGACCCCACAGGTGCGCCCCCGCGGCCGCGCCGCTGCAGGACCGGGGTCACCTGCGTGCTGGGCAGCCTTGCGTGTGCCCCGCCCACGTCACAGGTCCCTACTGCCAGCAGGACCAGAGGCACAGGTAGGCGTGGGGTTGAGCTGGCTGGAGCGGGGGGGTGGGGTGGGGGGGTGGGGTGTGTGTGTGCAGTGGGCGGGACCAGCAGTGGGCTGGGGGCGGGGTGAGGGGGGAAGTGCAAGGGGCGGGGCCTGGGTGAGGGGCGGGGTGCTGGGGCGGGGCCGGGGCGGAGCTCCGGCCTCTCTAACGCCAGGCCTTGGCCTCCTCAGCGAATGCGGAGACCTGGTGTCCGGATCCTGGACCTTCTGCGGCTGCCGCCCCTGCAGGCGCGTCTTTGAGGCCCTGCACTGCCTCCCCAGCCAGACACCCGGCCGCTGCTGTAAGCGGATCCGCCTCCTGGGCTCACAGTCCACACACGCATGCAGTTGTTCCTTTATAATACAGATCCATAGAAATCTGCCTGTGCCAGGAGACACAAGAATGAGCAATCTGGGTCAGTTCATCCCTAGGGAAAGTCACATTCGCTGTGAATCACAGTTATTTTTTTTTAATATCAGTATTACCATTAAAAAATTTATTCCTAAATTTCCCACATCTCAATTACTGGGTTTCAACGTGATGTCCAAACTGTGTCCTTATGTGTCCTTTACAGAGAGCAGAATTTGGGCCACGCACAAGCTGGTAAGCAGAGCCACCCCAGGCAGACAGGTTCCCTAAAATAATCTCTCTGTCGGATTTCTCTGCACTACATCAACACCATGTTCTCAACTGTGACATGCGAAGGGCACCCTGCGGCAGGACGGGAACAGGCCTGGATGGCCAGGCGCTGCCCTTCAAGGCCACCGCGTCCGTGCCCCCTGGGAAGGAAGGTGCCTTGTACCCACGGCTCAGGCCTGCCACGTAAATAGATAAAAGCCAGCGGGGTGTGGAGAACATGCGGGGTGAACACTCATTTTGTGAAGATTCTCAGCAGTTTCCAACTCAATGCAAATGTCTCCCTTGTGAAACTGAGTAAGGAATATGGATTTCCTAGGTCCGAACACAGCCGCTCTGCTGAGACGGCGTCTGGGGCAGAGCCCAGGGGCACAGGTGAAGGAGGCACAGAGCTTGCACCCCTCGTCCTTGCTCCGGCCCCTATTCAGTAAGCGCTGGCCGGGGCAGCGGGGAGGGGCACAGCTGACGGCAGCACAGCCCTTCAGCCCCCTTTGTTAGCCCTGGGCCTTGGGGAGCCCCTCCTCCAGCTCTCCTGTTCCTCCCTGCACTGCAGTCAGCTCTGGGCAAATCCCACAATCTAAGGCACACTTAATAGTAGCAGAAGCCTCCAGTCCCACTTCGCATCCCCTCGTGCACTGTCCCGACCGCAGTGGAGGGCAGCTCTTGTGGGGTGGAGCCCTTCAAGCCACCTTCCTGCCCCCACCGTTTCGGGGGGATGCCCTGGGTGGGCCATGAATGGAGGACACAGTTCATGAATGTTCAGCTTTAAAGCCACCTTCCCACCCCTCCTTCCCTCTTCTGCCCCCTTGGGGAGGATTAGCAGTCTAGGGACGCTCTTAATGCGGATGCAGCCCTTCAGCCCCACTTCAGACCCCCTTGTGCACTGTCCTGACTGCAGGAGAAGGGCGGCCTTGTCAGGTGGAGCCCTGCAGCCCCGCTTCCTTCTCCCCCTTCTTCTCAGCCAGCTCTGCCTGGTGCCAGCAGTGCCTGTAGGGGCGAGTGTGATTATAGTGCAATGTCCTCTTCCTCCCGCCCTCTCCTACTGGGCTCTCCATTTGCTGGTCCTGCTCACTGGCTGCTCCTTCCATCCCCCAGAGAAAGGAGGACATGAATTATGAAATAGGCATTGGAATTGCAGGTGGTAGCTGTGTAGCCCTGCGGGTGAAGTCATTTCCCGCTCATCACTGGGGCTCCCAGCATCGGAATGGGGAAGGGGCTAGCTGGGATCATTTCCAGTCTCCTAAGCAATGCCAGCTTGGGTTCAGAAGCAGGAGAGCAAGGGCTGGGGATATCTGCTCACAATTTCACATCCTTGGAAACATCCAAGACTGGGACTGCTGTCTGCCAAGGACAGTGACAGTGACTCCAAAAATATGGCTTCTGCTTATAAAAGTTGAACAAAATAGTGCAGGCATCTTTCAGAGTAATTTGTCATTTGCGGAAGGGTGGTAATGCTTTGTATTCTTTGACCCATTGATCCTGCTTCAGTGTGGGTGGCGACGGTGGTGGCTGTGCTGACAGCGGTCATGATGATGTGAGGATGACACTGATCGTGATACCTGTCTGTTAGCTCTCAGTATATTTCAGGCACTTGATACACTTAATCCCATTCAATTCTCCTAACAAGCCTATGAAATAGGCATTATACCTTTTACATTTGAGGAAACTGAAGTTTAGAGTGGTTAACTCCTACAGCTAGTAAACAGGATGATTCTTTTTTTTCCCTTAAGAGGTAATCACCAGAGGTTAGTTATTAATTTAGAAACACTATGATATTTAAATATTATTACATTTAAATTATTTAAAGATATTTTAGGTTAATATACTGTAGCATATTGATATAAACATTGACACAATGATAATTCATATATAATTAATGTTAGTCTGTGAATAAAACTGCTACCATTCACAGAGTACATAAGCACATCCCTGAACTATGTCAAACACTTGTTTTTTAAATTGAGATATAATTGCCGTATAACATTATATTGGCTTTAGGTACACAGCACAATGATTTGTATATACTGAGAAATGATCATTACAGCGAGTCTAGCTAACATTCATCACCACATGTAGCCATACTTTTTTTTCCTGTGATGAGAACTTTTAAGATCTAATCTCTTAGAAACTTTCAAATATGCAGTACAGTATTATTATCTATAGTCACCGTGCTGCACATTACATCCCCAGGACTTATTTATTTTATAAATGGAAGTTCGTACCTTTTGACCCCTCCACCCATTTCACTCCCTGCCTGACCTTTGGCAACCACTAGGCTGTTCTCTGTATCTATAAGTTTGGTTTCTTTCTTTCTTTTCTTTTCTTTTTTAGATTCCACAGAAAAGTGAGATCAGATGGTATTTGTCTTTTTTGTCTGACTTATTTTGCTTAACAGATGCTTTCAGGGTCCACCTATGTTGTTGCAAATGGCAAGATTTTCTTTTTTTTTAAATGTCTGAACAATATTTTATTATACATCTCACCTTTTCTTTATCAATAATATATATTGCACATATATCTCACACTTCTTTAATCTATTCATCCATCAGGAGATATTTAGGTGCTTCTATGTCTTGGCTATTGTAATAATGTGCAATGAGCACGTATCTTTTCAAGTTAGTGTGTTCATTGCTTTCAGATAAATACCCAAAAATGGAATTGCTGGATCATATGGTAGTTCTATTTTTAATATTTTGAGGAACCTCCATACTGGTTTCCATAGTGGCTGCACGAATGTACATTCCCACCAAAAGTGCACAAGGGCTTGGTGTCTGAATCTTAACCCCTTTACCATTCTGTACTCGTTCTGCAATTACCAGTCTAAAATGAAGAAGTTTTTTTTTTTTAGTGTTTTTTTAACACTAAAATGTTATTATGAATATAATCAGAACTTTTATTGGCAAAATCACTTTTTTTTATTGAATTTTTCTCTGAGCCACTGAGTAATTTGCCCCAAATACGTCTTTTTTAAACTGAATGAAAGAATCTTTAAATTCTATAGTGCTTACATTTTTCAAAAGTTTCACACACATGATTTCATATAATACCATAATAATCTGTTTATTTACCCCTATCTCTTATTGCCCCTCCCCCTTCCCTCTCCCCACTGGTAACCACAAGTTTGTTCTCTGTATCTGTGAGTCTGCTTCTTTATTGTTTTATTCTCTAGTTTTTTGTATTTTTTAGATTCCACATATTAGTGATATCATACAGAATTTGTTTTTGTCTGGCTCATTTCACTTAGCATAATACCCTCTAAGTCCATCCATGTCAGTTTCCCTGGAGCCCCCCCCACTCTCCTCTTCTCTCAACTGTGACCAAGGTCCCTACATCCACCTCCTTAACACCTCTCTTCCTTCTCCTTCCTCTATTCCCATTTCTACTGTTTCAATGTAAGTCATCTTTTTTCCAGGTTTACTGTAATAGTCTTTTAACATCTGTGGTAGGCAGAATTTTAAAGATATCTCCCTAGACCTCTGGAATGGGAGAAAATATTTGCAAATGATGCAACTAACAAAGGTGTAATTTCCAAATATATAGAAACAGCTCATACAACTTAATGACAAAAAATAAAATAAAATAAACAACCCAATCCAAAAATGAGCAGAGGACCTAAACAAGCAATTCTCCAATGAAGACATACAAATGGCCAATAGACACATGAAAAATGCTCAATATCTCTAATTATCACAGAAATGCAGATCAAAACTACAATGAGATGTCACCTCACACCAGTCAGAATGGCCATCATTAAAAAGTCCACAAATGATAAATGCTGGAGAGGGCTGTGGAGAAAAGGGAACTTCCCCCTACACTGCTGGTGGGAACGTAGTTTGGTGCAGCCATTGTGGAAATCAGTATGGTGATTCCTCAAAAAATGAAAAATAGACTTACTATGTGAACCAACAATCCCACTCCTGTGCCTATATCCAGAAGGAACCTGAATTCAAAGAGAAACATGCACCCCAACGTTCACAGCAGCACTATGTACAATAGCCAACAAATGGAAGCAACCTAAACATCCATTGAGAGATGGCTGGATTAAGACAATGTGATATATTTATGCTATAGAATACCACTCAGTGACTTAAAAAATAATAAAATGCCATTTACAGCAACACAGATGGACCTGGAGATCATCAGTCTAAGTGAAATAAGCCAGAGAGAGAAAGAAAAATGCCATATGGTATCACTTAATGTGGAAGCTAAAAAACAAGAAAAAAAAAAAAAAAAACCAAAAAGGACACTAATGAACTCATCCACAAAACAGAAACAGACTCACAGACATAGTAAACAATCTTATGTTTACCAGGGGAAAGAGGGTGGGAGGGGATAAATTTGGGAGTTTGAGATTTACAAATGTTAGCCACTATATATAAAAACAGATAAAAAATTTCTTTTGTGTAGCACAGGGACCTATATTCAATGTCTTGTAATAACCTTTAATGAAATGAATATATGCATATATATGCATGCCTGGGACATTTGCTGTACACCAGAAATTGACACATTGTAACTGACTATACTTCAATAAAAATAAAAAAAAGTAAATAAAGATATCCCCCTGGGATTCCTGTCTCCTGGTATTCAATTGCTCACCCATCTAGGTAACACTGTAAAGGGACCATGCAGATGTAATTCAGGTTACTAGTCAGTTGACAAAAGATCGGGAGCAATTCTAAGCATGACAAGGATCTGGCACACCATTGCTCATCCTGAGAGGAAAGGCCCATGTCCTAGAACTAAAAAGAAATCTCGAAGTTGAGGGTGGCCCCCAACCAACAGCCAACAAGGAAACCAAATCCTACAACCACCAGGAACTGAATTCTGCCAACAACCTGAATGAGCGTGGAAATGGATTCTTCCCAGACTATCAGTAAGAACCCAGCCAGCCTTATAAAATCCAGAGCAGAGAAACCAGAAGAGCCAACTCAGACTTCTGACTTACGGAACGGTGAGATAATAAATTCCCGTCATTTTAAGCTGCTAAGTTTGAGGCCATTTGTAATGGCAACCAGAGGAAGCCAGCACGACTTGTCTCCCCACTTTGAGTCCCACTCTTTCAGTCTAATCTTCCAGTTGCCGCCAGAGTGAGCTTTTAAAATGACACATCTGATTATCTAGTCTGCTGCTTGTTAACACAAGTTTCATCTGTAATATATCATCTACATATAATTTTATAAAGATCACTGTGTGTCTGACTTGGGTTTGCATCAATTTTATGAGTTTTGCTTTTAGGTTTGATCAGCCCTCATTCTCAGGTGGTTCTTCCACATCTGATGGAGAAAAAACAAGGGGACACATCTATAAATGGAGTGGGCTGTATGTTCAGTTAAGAAGGGAATTATGATTGTGTAGAGACCAGAACTTCAACTAAGACCGTGGTTATGAAAATGAGAAAAAGGGGAGGACTGGAAGACGTACAGAGAAAAATGAAACAGGTATCTGTTTTTGTTATACATGTGTGTGTATAAATACACACACGTATTTTTAATGTATTTTTAAAATTTACATCCCTTGTCTCCGGGCCCTGGGGGGGAGGGATCCCAAGACCAGGGTTTCCCCAACATGGTCGCAGGGGGGCTCCATTCTAGAACGGGGTGGGAGACCCACCTGCCCGGCCCCATCCCACAGCAAAAGAGGGATGAGAATAGGGTCTCCGTCCCACAGTGCCACAGTCCCACAGTCCGACAGCGAAGTCCCTGGCACTTCTCTTCCCGGGGCCCCAGGTGGGGGCAGAGGTGGCAGCAGAAACCACGGAGGCTGCGGGGGTAGAGGGGGTTCCGAGGTCCAGGGAGGCCCGACTTCAGAAGCGGAGAAACCGCCGCTTTGTTTGCCAGCTGGAGACGGGTGTGAAACGGCTGTCTCAGGGCACCCCCTCCCCCGTGAGGCCTTTTCTTTCTGGGGCGTGTGAAACTGACTTTTTTTGAGGAGTAGGAAACCGTACTTTTTTGTGGGGTAGCTGAAACCGATTTTAAGGCAGACAGAGGGGTGGAGGGCTAAAACAGGCTTTTCTAGGGGAGCTGAGGGAGTTCTGGGGTGTCACAACGACTTTGGGGAACTCGAAGCAGACTAGGAAGATGTGTGAAGCCAGTTAGGGAAAAGGAAAGCAAGGAAAGTCTTCCTTTGGCGGGACGGGTGGGAGGAGGCCCCGAAAACCAATCTCCAACCACCCCCCGCAGCGGGCGCGGCCCGGGAGCCCTTTGAAGCTCGGGGTGCAGCCGCCGCCACCGCGCTGCTGGCCGGAAGCCGCCGCCCGCGCCCGGGTAACGCGGGGCAGATGTGTCCCCAGGACCCCAAGCTCCCGACCCCGACCCCGGCCGGAGCCCGCAGGCGCCCGGCGCACCTTCCCCGCAGACAGAAGGACGCCCCCTCTCCCTCGCTCGCCCCCCTCCAAACTCCGGCGCCGGCCGGGCCCCCGGGGGAGGGGCGCCCCCGGTCCCCGCGCCGCTGCCCCGTCACGAAGTTGGGCGGCCCGGCGGCGCCCCCCGCGCCCCGGCCAGGATCCGCAAAGCTTCCCGAAGTGCCGGCCGGCGGGGGCGCGCGGCCCGATCGCACCCTCCACGTCGCCGGCGCCCACTGGTGCGCCAAGTTGCAGGACAATGACTCTGGCCGCGCTGCCCCCTGCCCGGCCCGCGACCCGTTGCCAGTGTGGGACAGGTAACCTTCTGTATTAGTTTGTTTCCACCTACAAGCATGATAACAGTTATCTTCCGCTGCCTGGGTGGCGGTACCTCAAACAGAAGCAGCTCCCCTGCCGCGTAGCACCCAAGATTCACGCCCCAGGGGCGCAGGGGCCGGAGGCAGGCTCTGTTGGTGGGCCAGGGAAGTGTCTTTCGCTGTTCAACAGTCCCCAGGCTGGGCCGATCACAGGTCACACCACCCCGTGACTGTCACCTCTCTCCCCTGAAGACTGGGACCCATGGTGTACAAGATCCAGACAATTTGCTGTTTTCTAGCAGATTTGCTCAAATTCACAAAATATCCAATTATGTTGCTCTAAAATAAGCTGTTATTTTATGTATAATTTTCTCTTAACGCATCAGGATTTCATTACTGGTCATATAAAATGCCTCAGACCCCTCTCGTAGAAATAACACTGACAAGTAACAAAATACAGAAGAAAGAAAGAAAGGCAAGTCATACCTTTTGGCACTGTTTTGTCTAGTTTGTTGCTTTGTGAGCTCTTCCAAAGCAAGAACTGGGCTGTGGAACAGCAGCCTGCTTCTCCTGATACCCTTTGCTTCACGGCAGTTAGACTACTCCATTCTTGAACAAACCTCAAAATCTGGCAGAAAATGAGATGATGAAAAGGGTATACGGCTCACCAAGCATCTTCCTTTGAAAGTGAGACTACTCATAACATCAGAAAACTAATGTTTTATTGTATCCCACCCTGGCTTTGAGTTCCACAGTTTAAAGCTTTCCCCAGTTTGCTACAGTTTTCCTGTCTTTACTGTGAAGTCTACAGGCCAGCTCTGCGGAGGTCTCTTTCAAGGCAAAAGCTCTCAAAAGGCACATTTCAGGACACTCAGTACACATCCTGAGTGGCTGACAGCAATAAGGTGTTTGTTGAGACCAAAAGAGGTCTGGCTGTTGGAAGCACAGATCCACCAGTGGCCAAGGCAAAACTGGCCTTGGGGACAGCAGGTCTCGCGGTGGTGACAGAGCGACAGTGCAACATCTGAGAATCATGTGTACTTGACTAAAATTATCACAGGATAAAACCATCCATAACACATCCGGGACATTTCACGAGGGGGACTATTACTCTTATTAGTTAATGATGCACAATTGGCTATTTTCTGGCAAGCGGAGAATCAAGATTAGATGAAACAAACAAACAAACAAAAGGGCTCATGGCTACTGTTCCTTTAAGACAGGTGCAGCTGACCACGCGCAATGTTTAATTTCCACTCAAAAGGCAAAAACATAAACACTATTTTCTTGTAAAAAGTGGTGTCCTGCATGCTGGGTTGGCCACTGCACATACTGACCTTTCTTGACAATGAGAAACAGACCACAGATCAGAAGGAAGGCCTCCCCAGCAGGCACTTTGCCCGCAGCTGCACACTGGTGCTTCCAACCTCAAATCTACAGTCACCCAACATGGTGTTAACCCTGCTCTCAGAACCTGTCAGTGTTAGAATTTAATCTACAAAGATACAATGTGATTCTGTCAGACACAAACATTACAGCTGCTAATCCTGTGAATGAAGAATTGAATGATGTGAGGATGCTTCTAGCCACAGAAACAGCAAACCCTAGGTGTGATCATTCGCCAAGAAAACAGATTTCATGTTTATTCTTAGCACCAGGGTAATTCATAGGCCCTGCCTGGGCTGATGAAAATGCAACCAGTGATTTGACTCTGCAACAGGTCACAAAGTGCTCTGCTTTTATGAAACTCAAAAATGGTCATTAAAATTACTCAACAAATACTCATTTACAACAAACATACGGGACCATTCTTACCAGGGAGCCATTTTGTTTCAGCTGAAAGCTTGCTGGTAAATCTTCCCAAAGGTCTAATTTTATATCCAAAGGAGTAAAATTACAGTTCATCTTGCTTCCATCCTGATAGAGATTAGGAAGACATCATTAATCCGCTTTGTCTGTAGGCACTACTAGTTATTCTAAAAGCAAAGAGTTCTCTTCTGGCATAACATGCCCGGGCTCCCCAAAGAGAAACTGAGGTGGCACCTTCCAGACCGGATTCTATGCACACAGCTCCCAGGAAGGATGCTGCGCAGAGCAGGAGGCCCAGGCACTCCACTGCCCTGAGGGTCCCGCCACGTTCAGTCTTAAGGGTAAACAACATCATGGAGAAGGGTGTGGTCAGTTACACATGAGGTTTAAACATGAAGTGTTTCTTTTATAAAAAGAAAGAACAATCTCTGTACATGGAAGTCTCCTGTACAAACAAGAGTTGAACCCACATTCTATCTAATTCTCTCAGCCAAACAGAAAGGTTACGTCTCCCACGATCACTTTGGGAAAAAACATTCGAAGGGTACCTACATATTGATTAAGAGTTTAGATATGTAACTGTTGTTCTAAACTCTGCATTTAGACATGGGATTCTGGCTGAAGTGAGCATTTCTTTAGCGGCATACTATTAACACGACATAGGATGCTAAACATCTGTTTCTGCGCTTCCTTCTAAGGGGGTGTTCTCACTGGCAGCGAATGAGGGTTTTCACCTACATTTCTGCTTCTAGATTTTATTTCAGCTCTCCTAGGGGCAAAAGGAAAGCTTCCATCTGAAAGCTCTGTAGCTGTGAAAAACCCTGTTGACATTTCATCTGCTTAGTGTCTGATGTTTCAAAAGTTGACTGAACAGCATTCTATGGTAAGGGGACTTGTAAGTATTTAGAAGAGTCATAAAAATGCACTTGAGGCCCTGGAGAGGAGGTCAGGGTGGTGAGGCGGCCTGTGCTGCACAGGCCGGGTCGCAGAGCCGGAGTGTGGCTCGGGGAGGCTGTTGTGGTATATTCTTGGTGGCAGACACACCCCACTCTCTGCCACGACTTCGCAGGGTCTCTCTGATCTCCAACCAGAGAGGGAAATACTGATCAGATGGTCCAGTGCAGAGCCTTCACTGTGCAGAGTGAAATGGTTAGAGTTTAAGGGCTTCTGAGTTCCTGTGTGTGCTCTGCCTTCCTGCTTCCTGACCTTCAAGCTCTTGGAGGATGATTTCTCTTTATGCTCCTGTGATGGTCAGACAAGCAGGGCCTGGAACTGCCCCTATGGGGTGGAGGGGGAGGCTGAGGCACTTGGACCTGTCTCAAGGTGAGCATGGGGTCCCTGGTGCCCCCCAAGTCTAGAGGTTCCACCTGGTGGACGAGGGTCCAAGCTTTTAAGAGAAGCACTGTGCACAGCCTGCTTCACTCTGGATGGTGGGCCCATGATGAAGGCTGCTTGGGGCTTCTGGTACTCATAACCCTAGCCCTCTCCTAATCTTCTAGCAATATCTTCTGATCTTCAGTTAGAACTGAAGAGTACCACGTGGCTCACCATCCATCTGTACCTAATATCTGGGTCAGCAGAATGCCTGTGACTGAGTTTGGGCAGCTCTAACATAACTTCAAAAAGGCATTCTTTCAATAGAATGGCCCGTGAGTTTAAAGAAGTCACAAGTATTATTTTATGATACTTAGAAAGATTAGAAATTTGAACCTAAATAAGCAATTCTCCAATGAAGACATACAAATGACAAATAGGCACATGAAAAAAATGCTCAATATCACTAATTATCACAGAAATGCAAATTAAAACTACAATGAGGTATCACCTCACACTAGTCAGAATGGCCATCATTCAAAAGTCCACAAATGATAAATGCTGGAGAGGGTGAGGAGAAAAGGAAACCTTCCTACATTCTTGGCAGGAATGTAGTTTGGTGCAGCCATTATGGAAAACAGTATGGAGATTCTTCAAAAAACTAAAAGTAGACTTACCAAATGGCCCAGAAATCCCAATTCAAAAAGATAC
Organism: Camelus dromedarius; assembly: GCF_036321535.1. Lineage (NCBI taxonomy): Eukaryota > Metazoa > Chordata > Mammalia > Artiodactyla > Camelidae > Camelus > Camelus dromedarius. The sequence goes on from NW_026989832.1 coordinate 12,860, forward strand.
AGGCACCCACAGCAGCACTATTTAGAACAACCAAGACATGGAAACAACCTAAATGTCCATTGACAGATGACTGGATAAGGAAGTTGTGGTATATTTATACAATGGAATACTACTCAGCCATAAAAAAGAATGAAATAATGCCATTTGCAGCAACATGGATGGACCTGGAGATTGTCATTCTAAGAGAAATAAGCCAGAAAGGGAAAGAAAAATATCATATGATATTACTTACACGTGGAATCTAAAAAAAAGAAAAAAAAGACAAATGAACTTATTTACAAAACAGAAACAGACTCACAGACATAGAAAACAAATTTATGGCTACTGGGGAAGGAAGAGGGTGGAAAGGGAAAATTGGGAGTTTGAAATTTGCAGATACTAATATATATAAAACAGATAAGAAACAGTTCATACTGTATAGCACAGGGAACTATATTCAATATTTTATAGTAACTTATGGTTAAAAAGAATGTGAAAATGAATTTATGTATGTATATGTATGACTGAAGCATTATTCTGTACACCAGAAATTGACACATTGTAAACCAACTATACATCAATAAAAAAATATATACACACAAAAAAAGTTGAAACTGTAGACCAAACACAAGGGTCCATAATCGCAGACACTTTTTCCCTCAAATACACTAGTTAACCTGGGCCAAGGGTTCTCATATGTTCTCCAAGACCCTTTCTGGGGGTCCAGAGTCACAAGTGTTTTCTTCGTAACAGTGAAACATTATTTGCCTTTTTCACTCCTGTTCTCTCATGAATGTACGGTGAAGTTTTCCACGCACAGGCAGAGATGATAGTCCCACTGTCTTCAATTAAGACTTTAGAGAAAATTGCTAAAAATGTAAAACAATGCCAATCTCCTTATTAAATGTCATTTTTGTTTTGGAAAATGTATTTTTAAATAAATGTAAACTTTTAATATAAATATGTAATGGATTAATTATTGCTACTTTGAATGAATTCATAAATGAATATTTTAGTTTCCAGTTTATTTTCAAATACAATAAATATATATATAGATACAACTCACATAAACAAGTTCTTTTTTATTTTCTATTTTTAGAATATATTTTGATTTTTTAAAAATCCATTATTTAATTGTACACATTACAAATATATATTGTAGTAGCACTTAATGGTGTGTTATGGCATAAACACCATCAACGTCGGCATTAGTTGATAGCATGTAACATACACACTATTACATGACAGGTACATAAAATAGGTTTTCTCTTGTCTTCGGTTTTTAAGAAGGGGAACCACGACGTGTTCATCCTGGTTTTCTCCCTCGTCCAGCCCGTGGTCGCGAGTCGCGCTGCCGGGGACCTTCCCTGCTGACCCCCGCGCTGGGTGCGCGTCCCCACGTCTCTTCCTCCCGTGTCTTCCTTCCTGCGTCTGGTTTCCGTCTCTTCCAGTCACCCTGAGCTCTTGTACTTGTCAGTCTAGGACGCCTGTCTACTTGTCATCACAGCTGCGAATCTCTGCTGAGATGCTCTACCTTCCCGCCCGGCCTGCTGTCCTTCCAGCTAATGGACGCAGTGACACCGTCTCTTAGGCCTGTCCACCCTCCTGTCGGGGGTCTGCCCCGATGGCCTCCAATCCCAACTTCGCCTCGGAGCCCCGGGGGCCCCGCGATGGGCTTGGCTTCGCCCACACCAGACACACGAGATGCGCCCTCGGGAAGGGCTCTGCCGGCTCCCCCCCTCTCGGGCGCAGGGGAAGCCCCGCCGTGCAGGGTGCTGGCCGACACCCTCCCACGGCTGGTGCGCCCGCTCGTGCGGCTTTCTGGCCATCTGAAGGAGGAGAGCTGTGCGTGGACATGCAGGGAGCCGAGGGGCCTGGGGCCACAGGGCCCTTCCGAATGAGCTTGCCTGTGCTGGGGCTCCGGGATGGACGGGCGTTGGGTGGAACAGGGTGGTGGGAAGCGCGCCCTGCCTGTCGGGAAAGGCTGCCGGGCGGTCCTCCCTCTGCGCCCTGCCGTGGTCGTCCCTCAGTGGGAACAGCTGCTCCTCCACCTTGTCCCACTGCTCCAGGCAGCTCCACAGCCAGTTGGGGTTGACCACCTGCAGTTGCCCGCACCCATGTCCCTGGCGCACCTTCTCAGCACCAGCTGGGTGAGGATGCGCGGAGCGCCCTGGCGTGGTAGTGCTCCCGCGTCTTCTCTACTGGGAAGTCAGTGAGGCGGGTGTGTGTGTGTGTGTGTGTGTGTTGTGCAGCCCACTGAAGATGATGGCGACATTGGCCGGCACCCTGCTCCTGAGCTCAGGCACAATCTTTTGGGTGTTCGGGGCAGGGTGGGGTGGGGGTGGGGCTCCTGGGCCTCCCCCGGAAGGAAGCGGTCATACTTGGCATAGTAGTAAGAGTGTATGCGGGCCTGGATCTCCTCCAGATGCTCTAGGTGGCCGTCGGCTTCCTCCTCCTCCTCCATGCTTTGGTCCAGGGACTGGCCCACCGTAATGCCGGACTGCTGACTTTTCTGAGACTCCACCTTGGCAATTAGAGACAGAAAATGGAGATAGTGTATTTATTTTAACACTGCCTCCATTATTCTAAACCTCCTAACAACAGTAATTAAATACTTTAGCAAGTGTTTCCAGGTGCAATACGAACTTAATTTTCTTCTCAGAAAGGGGAACTTGTTCATAATTCAAGAGAAGACTGGGCTTATTATGTTATTCAGTTCTTCTTATTGTGATAAAATTGGGGGACAATGTAGTAGGTACACATAAAGCTAAATAATTGAAGTAAAAATTAATATGGGTGAGTTACATATTGTTATTTTGGGAAGTATACAGTCTGGTGGTTTCAATAGTATAAATCAGAATCTTTCTCTGTTTGCACCTTTACACACTGTCATTTGTGAGCAGGCAGTGTGTGGACAGAGAGGCCTGGTAACAGGAAGCAATGTTTATTCACCAGCAGTGAGGTTAAACATCCCACTCACATGCCAGACGTACTTTTCAGGGAGTTATGCTGCATCTCTGCTTTACTGACTGCGTAAGCCTAGTGTAGGGGGTTTGGAAGATACGGGTCACATCGTCCTTAAAGAGCTGTTTTTGCCCAGTGTTGTCCTTTATCCATCACAAAACTGCAGCAGATATTTTGGAAACATTTCTTTTAGCCATTTCCATTGACACCAAGTTTACGGTGAGTGGTATTGCTGCACATGTAGAGTTTAATCATGTTTTTAAAAATATTCTTTTTCTTATTATGAAAGTAATGGATATAGAACCCAGGGAATATTTAACAATGTGTAGAAGGAAACAGTTCTCATCCCACTGATAACATTGCACTGTGTGTTATTCTTTTTATTCTGTGTATGCATACGTATATGTAGGTAACCGTATATGTATGCACCGAATCTTGCATTTCAACATATGTATGCATGTATATGGATATACACACATACATGTGTATATGTGTGTGTTTGAATCTTGCATTTTCATGTTACATTGTCATTGGAAATTTTCCCATGTCGTTAATTGTGAAAAATGTTATGTTACTGGCTGCTTTCCAGTCCAGTGTTAAATATACTCTCATTCATCGCTCCATTCTCCTGTTAGGAATCATTGCTCTTTCCTGTTTTTAATATCATAGATTGAGTTGTAATGAATTAACTTCTCAGGAAAGTTAGTTTTATGTAGACTAGAGTGAACTATCTTCTTTAAGTTGACCATATTCTACCTAGTTTACCGGTTTCACGGCAAAGACAGTCCTTGTTTTATTTAAACATACTTAATATTCTTTACGATGTGCTACTTACAAATGAAATTACTTGCTTCTTTTAAAACCATAGATTTTTAAAAATTTCATTTCTTTATATTTGGCTGTGTTTTTCTGACCCTGTTTAACACTTTCTGCCTAAAACTTCTTCCTTCCAGGCCCCCATAACACGGCACTATCCAGGTTGACACCCTGCATCTGTGGCCAAGTTTCATTTTCTCCCCCTCACCCTTGGAGCAGCGCCTGGGGTGCAGGACTCAGTCTTCTCTCTGGCTCTTTTTGCTCGAGGAACTCATTCATTCTGAAGACCTCAGTACCCAGGGCCATGTGGCTGGAACCTATTTTGTTTATACATATCTTATCTCTTCCTTTAGACTGGGAAAGACTCTTGAATCACAGCACACACCATATGATTTCTCCCTTATTCCGTATACTAAATACTATGCTGTTAGCACTACTACTGCCACTGTTAACAGCATTCTCACTGGCCATTCACCACCTAGGCCAAGTATTTTGTGAAGCACTTTTTAATAGTCATCCAAATTAACCGTCACAAAATGTCTGTGAGATGAATAATATTATTCTTATTTCACAAATAAATAATGTGAGTTTCCAGGGTGCCAGGTATGTTGCCAAGGTCTGCATGACCCTACAGAGCAGATAGAACCTGCCACACCATTCAGCCTCATCACAAACCATAAAGCACACAGGCACACAGAGTGGTACCATCTTTACAAGTAGCTTCATTGTCAGTCAGTTGTTTTCTCTTAATAACTAATCCAAAGTTCAAAATAGAGCTTAACCATGGAGTTCAACAGTGGTCCTGAGAGAAGGCAATTCAGAATGTGAACCTAAAATGTGAGATGACAGGTAGTTCCCTTAAACTCGTATAGTTCCTGAATCCCTTGCCTGACTGCATCCCTCTCCAGCTTGCAAAACTTGCTTTTGTTATTCCATTCTGTTCTTTCCTGCCTCCTCATCCACTGGTGATGTGGGGTTGCGCATAAAGGATTTGTTGATGAGTGAAAAACACAGACACAGCTCTGCAGGCATGTGGGCCATGGGCCAGCGTTGTTGGTAATATAAATCCATTCCTGGAAAAGCTTTCTGTCTTAGGCTGTGCAGCTCCCCCGTTCATGCTGTCTGTTCACTTCTATGGCTCCAGGATGCCTCTCTCTTTCTTCTTCCACTTCTTTTTAACCAAAATTTCTCTCCTAAAGAATATGCTCTCATAGTTATTCTCCTGATTGAGGGAGAAAATCATAGCTGTTTTGAAGATTTTTTTTTTCTAGGCAGATTTCCTTTCCTGTTACAAAGATACAACACAAATTTAATTTTTAAAAAGCTGTGTCCAAAATTCTCCTTTAGGAATGAGGAAGTCCTAAGTTACAGTTCCACCGCACAGTGCGGTCCTGTTCTTGAGAATGTGAGCTTTCACGGTAGACATGGATTTTAGTCCCAGCTCTGTCACTTGGCCAAGTGGTTAACCTTTCAGAGGCTCAATTCCTTCATGTTTAAAATGGGAAAACCAAAATCCAGCTATATTTTATAGCTGAATCTGCAATTAATATCTTCTTTGTTTTGTAGTGTGAACAAAAATACTACAACCATATGAGTAAATGAAAAATACTGAAACCAAGGCATCAGTGGCTGCTGCCATTCCTCAGGGGACAGACCTGCAGGCCAGTCTCTGCAGCCACTCACAACGGTGCCCTCTGAGGGGACTCAGAATAATAAAGGACAAAATAAACCGCCCTAGATAGCTAGAGGCTTGTCAGAGGAATGAATACAATGAGCCCAAATGTTTGCTTCCTCCCATATATAGAAATGCACTGAATTCTTTAACTTGAGATGCCTGGTTTTCTTTGGATAACAAGCAATCTTTTATTGTTCCAACTACCTGGTCTCTGTTGTAAAGCTCCTATATATCCTGGCTCCTCCCCTAGCTCTTTGGAGCAGCCCCTCAGAGCCATCTGAGAGGCTATCATCCCGGCTCGAGTCCTCCCACCAAATAAACCATAACTCTTTTAACTTTTAGACTGCGCATTTATTTCAGTTGACAGTAGCAATAAGCAAAAAAAAAAGGGCAAGGGTAGAAGAAGGGAGCCCAGACAGCAACTGAGTGGAATTCTCTGCACCTACTGGGCCAGCAGGAGGCGCTATCAGGAACCTATACAGGGTCAGTAAATCCTAATTAATGCTAATAGGTACATCCTGTTTGACTGATATCTTGTTTATTAGCCGAAGATAATTATTGCATTTTAAACTAAACATGAATTACAACTGTCATTAGCCTTGTCAAACTGCTAAATTTGAAAAATGCTAGTACAATTTTCACTTCAAAAATCACATTATTGCCTTGATCCTTCCCCACATCCTTTCTCTTTATTGCTGCTTGCTGAACTGCCTATTACCTTTTTAATTCTGCGTCTTTGCTTCATAGCACACCCTCATTTGCATTCCTAAAATCAGATGTTCCTTTCATATAACGCAGTATCCTAATTAAAATTTTAAAAGATGCTTTGTGAATGAAGAGAATTTACATTGCCATAAAAAATGCTAAGAGGGATGCAGGGTGTTTCCTTTTTATATTTCAATGACACTTTCTCTCTAAATTATTTCTAGTTATGGAGTTAACCCTCTCAGCCTTCAGGGTGTATTAAAACTGTGGAAGAGGAATAGGCAGCAAAAAGAATTCAAGCGAAAAGAAAGTGTTGACTTCATAGTAAAATTCTGGGAAAAAAAATTCAGTGTATTTATTTTCTAATTAACTCCCACCAAGGTGTCTTATTTTCTTGACTGATTGTTTCATTTGGCCTCCTTCAATTTGCAGGGCAGGGCTAAGCACATTTTGGGTTCACAGCTCATTGCTTTTCTGTGTGTGGAAATCCAGTCCCTTGTTTCATTTGACTTTCTTTCCTTTCTTGATCTCCATTCTCATCCCACTTACTTTTACTGAGATGTTTGAAAGCCTTACAATTTTCTTTTAAATATCTTTTGTAATTATATGTATTTTAAGTTAGCTAAATGATGCCTTATTCTGATTCCTGCTCTCTTGACTCAACATTGTGATTCTGAGGTCTGGATGTTATTGCTGAATGTATCTGTAGTTCATTGCTTTTCAGCAACATTCAGTTCATTGTTCTCATCATTACTTTAGGAATAGACATCTGAGCTGTCCTCAACTTCCTTCACCCCCCTGCAATACCATCATAAACATCCTAGCAGAACCATGTGTGAACTTGGAGTTCGAGCGCCAGCTCACAGAGTGTACATTTAGTTTTTCTAAAATCTTTGATACAGCTTTACAGAAAGGCTGCATCAGTGTAGTCACTCTAGAATTCTTATTTTCCCCCACTTTTCAGAAGCATGTACTGTCATCCCCCTCTTCAATTTTTTTTTCTAATGGAAATGTGATAATTCATTAATTTACTTCCCGGTTCCAAGCACATATCCAGAGGAGATGAAACTGAACCCCCTAAATTCAAGATCCCTTACCAAATTTATGATGACCCTCTCTACCCAAGGCTTTATTCCCTTTCATGGCTCCTCTGAACACAACCCTGTGCCAGCTGAACCCTAGTCAACCAGAGTCAGGTGCCTGAAATTGCTGTTCTGGGCAACATCGTTCATGCACTAAAATTGCTATTACAGATGTCATCATTAATGTACAAACTCAGGATGTTTCTCCAGGTCCAGGTGCGCTAGCAGGCCCCTGGGCTGTGGGCCACCTGGCCAGAGAATCCTAAGCCAGCGACATCCTGACTCCTGAAATCATGATTAAGAAATATCATCCAAATTTCACAAGACAATGATTAATGTCAGCCTCTTTCTTCCTCCCCTTTAAAAACCCTTTAGCTCAGAGACCAGGTTGGAGTGGATCAGAGGCCTGTCTCCTGCTTCCTTGCTTGGCACCTTGCAGTGAACACTATCATTTCCTTCAGTTCTACTCAGTGTCAGTAGACTGGCTTTGCTGCTGGTTGGGTGATCTGATCCAAATTTTGATTCAATAACAGAGACTGAATAGTTGGAATCTGTACCCCTCTACCTACAAACAGTGTAGCCTCAGGCAAGTTTTAATCTCTCCAGCCTTCAGATCTTCACTGATGAAGGAGAAATAGCACTAGCACCTAATTCATATCGGTGCTGTGAAAATTATATGAGCAAAGGTAAATAAAAGAATTCTAAAGCATGTCTGATTCATTATAAGCCCGATTTATGTGCCACTGTCATTATTTGTTTATAAAAATGTAAACTCCATGAGGGCAAGATTCTGTTTATTTACCATTCTAACCAAAGTGCCCAGAATACTGAAGTATATTGGAGATGTTGAAACTTCATTACATTCTTGAAAAACACTAAACTTAATCATATTGCATCATTTTTAGTACATTAAGAAATATGTTTTGGGGGGGATTTTTTTGTTGTTGTTATTACCAGTGCTATTATTCTAGAAAATCACCCACAAAACAATATATGGCAAAAATAAAAAACACAAATCAAATCCTCCATTTCACTTTTTCATGGTAATCAGCCCGCCTCTGTCCGTGGACACTGTTTACGACTCTTCCCTAAAGATTTTTTGTAGCCTTTACCATAGTTTTTCAGAGCCTTTTTCCCTAATTCTACATTATTTCTAACATTGGGCTCTGGGAGAGTATCATAAGCCCAGGCTAATTTTTCCCCTTTTCATTAACTTATCAAATTTGCAGGTGACCAAATGCTTAGAGGTATCACCAGTTCATTCAGTGAAAGACTTAATATTCAAAACACATATTGCCTGGATTGAAACAGTAAAAATTGAATTCAGTGTTAATTAAAATGTGAAGGATTATATTTCAATCAACATTTCAATTGTCAATCAACAAAATATGCAAGAATTAAAGGTAGCACTTGTTAAACTAATGGCGGTACTTAATCAGCTAATTGGTCTATGATGCGATAATGCAATATGGCATCTAAAAAATCCTGAGAATACCTGCTTTTGGTAGACCAGGTATTCCAGTAGAACTTCCTATATCAGAAAACTAGGTCCAAAGTAGCACAGTGGTTTGATTCAGTGTGATTGACGTGCAAGTGTCAGGGAGGTCGCCGTGGACCCTGCAAGTTCAAATTCTTCTTCCTCCTTCCCCTCCTCCTTATCATCAGCATCTGTGAGCTTGTGTCTGAGTTGAAACAGTGAGTAGTAAAGTGTGGGAAGGAGTGGGCTTTCTTGGGAACAGATGCCAAAAGCAATTCTACGTTGGAGCACTGGTCCTCAGGCAAGCTTTTTGAGCTGACTTTGGAGCATTTATATTGATCTAGGCCCTTAAATGGGATTGAAGAGTTCCAGAACAGAGGCAACTTATGGCTTCTAGAAGGTGTAAGTATTGTCTAGAAGAAAGTGTTGCCAATTAGTTTCCTAAAATCCCCAAAATTAAAATCAATAAAGGTGCTTATTAACAAGATGGCCAAGCAAATAAGAAGGGAAGTCACCACAAGTACCTGTCAGCAGAAACAATTAACATGGTTAGACCTCCCCCAACACCTGCATTCCAGACTGAAGACACTGGAATTCTCTGAGATAGACCATAGAATAGTTATGAATAATTTTTTAAAGGATAAAATAAAATATATGAATAAATGACTAGTGACTATTAAGGATGACTAGGCATATTTGAAGAAGAAACAAATAGACTTACCAGAAATAAAAATATAATTGCTAGAAAATGTGGGAGGCTATAGCTTAATGTAGAGAGCATGTTTAGAATGCACAAGGTCCTGGGTTCAATCCCCAGTACCTCCATTAAATACATACACACATACATACATACATACATACGTACACCTACCTAATTACCTTCCCACACAAAATTTTTTTTTTAACTCAGTGCATAGATTTACACTGTTCCTACATAACTGAATAGAGAACACTTGGGAAAATATATATCCTAAGGAATTATTCAGAATTCAGCCCAGATAGAATAGCTTATGGAGAATAATAGAGAAATTTAAAAAATACTACAATGAGAAGATCCAATCAGAGTTTCCTAAACAAAGAATAGAGAAAGTAGAAGAGAGGCAATACTTTTAAGAATAAAGTCTAGGAATTTTCAGAACTGATAAAACACATGAATGCACAGATTTAAGCATTAGAGAAGAAGTTTTGTTCACAAGATTGTGGTATAAGAAAGTAAGTTCTCCGAATATGCAATATGAAGTAAACAAAGAAAGTATCAAATATACTAACCAAGAATAAAACAATAATTTTGTTCAATAATAGAGAAAAGATTGGTAATGGGCACTAGCTTGAAATTTAGGGGAAGAGTTCTCCATCTGAAAAATTTTGGGAGAGAATGCTTATGATATTTTTTGATTGAAAATGTGATTAGTGGGACTTTGGAGCCCTGGCACCGTAAGATTATATAATTGAAGAAAGTTACAGGACATCAGCAAGATGGCGGACTAGCTGGATCTTGGTTTGCCCTCTTCCCACCGAGGAACTGACAAAACAGCTACACACGGATCAATTGACCTTGAGAGAAATCCAGAAACTAGTCAAGACACTCCTAAACACCAGGTGACTGAGAACATCCCACATCAAAACAAGTAGAAAAAAGTTGAGACAAATTACTCTGTATCTGGGAACTGATGGAGCAGGTGAAGGACTCGTATCTAAAATATACAAAGAACTCTTAAAAGTCAACAATAAGAAAGGAATCTGATTAAAAATGGACAACAGGTCTGACTAGACATCTCACCAAAGAAGATATGCTAATGGGAAATAAATGTATAATTGATGCTCAATATCATGTGTCATCAAAGAATAGCAGATTAAAACAATAATAACATACCACTACACATCCATTAGAATGACAAAAGTTAAAAAAAAAATGACAATGCCCAAATGCTAGTGAGAATGTGGAGCAAAAGGACTTTCATTCATCATACAGTCATTCTGAAGACAATATGGCAATTTCTTGCAAAGATCTAGACACTCTTACCATACGATAGAGCAATCCTATTCCTAGGTATTTACCCAATGAGTTTGAAAACTTACACAGACTCAAAAAGATGCAAATGAATTTTTATAGCAGTTTTATTCATAATCACAACCTTAAAAAAGAAATATAATTAGATATAACATCTGAAATTAATAAAATATAGATATTTATCTTGTTAACAGTCAGTGGTAATTTATATATTCAACTCTTCGATGACTGCTCTTTTTTAATTTAAGTTTTATTTGATTTCTCTATGATGATCAGGTAAAAACCCAATAAAGAGTGTAGAGTAACTGTGGTTCTCTTGTCTTGGTTCTTCCATCACTTGTTTTTGGAGTATTTTCCTCCTAATTTTAGTTTTCAGATACTGTCCTAACTTCAGGATTCACTTTGCCATTCATTTCCCACTACTGTTTCTTTTTTTATTTAATTGAAGTATAGTCAGTTTATAATGTTGTGTTGATTCCTGGTGTATACCACAATAGACACACACACACATATACACACATACATATACATATATATATTTCTTTTCATTTTCTTTTTCATTATAGGCTATTACAAGGTATTGAATATAATTCCCTGTGCTGTACAGTAGGACCTTATTGTTTATCTATTTTATATACAGTTTATATATTTATCTGCAAACCCTGAATTCTCAAGTTTTCCCTCCATTCATCTCTTCCCCCACCTCCCCTGTAACCATAAGTTTGTTTTCTATGTCTGTGAGTCTGTTTCTGTTTTGCAAATAGGTTCATAAGTGGTATCATGTGGTATTTTTCTTTCTTTCTGGCTTACTTCACTTAGTATGATATTCTTCAGGTCCATCCATGTTGCTACAAATGGCATTTTATTATTTTTTATGGCTGAGTAATATGTGTATATATGTGTGTGTGTGTGTGTACCACAACAGTCACCTGTTGATGGACATTTAGGTTGTTTCCACATCTTGGCTATTGTATATAGTGCTCCTATAAACACTGGGGTGCAACTATCTTTTCGAATTAGAATTCCCTCCAGATATATGCCCAGAAGTGAGATTACTGGATCATATGGTAAGTCTATTTTTAGTTTTTTAAGGAATCTCTGTACTCTTTTCCACAATAGCTGCACAAAACTACATTCCAACCGACAGTGTAGGAGGGTTCCCTTTACTCCACAGCCTCCCCAGCATTATTGTTTGTGAACTTTTTAATGATGGCCATTCTGACTGGTGTGTGGTGATACCTCATTGTAGTTTTGATTTGCATTTCTCTGATAATTAGTGATACTGAGCATTTTTCATGGGCCTATTGACCATTTGCCCACTACCATTTCTTAATAAGGAAGATGTAATATAGAAAGCCATCTTTCAGGTGCCCATAGAGGGTCAAATAAAAAGACAAAATCTCCATATTATGTGAAGGACAGGACCACAGCTCACGTTATTTCTATGCACCACAAGGAGGAGCTCACTTATTTGCCAGTCTCAGTGAAGATTTCCCTACTTTATATGCAGGTAAAGCAACATTCTGGAGAGATCAAACACTGTGTTTCTTGCAGCTTGATCCCATGATTTTAAAGCAAATAAACTTGTATTATAGTGAAAATTTCACCCAGACACCCTTCACTACTTAAGCACTGCTAAAGCGTACACAACTAGGCTAGGGATCTTTTACAAAGTCATCCACAGTGAGCCTAAGGGTGCTCACATCACTATGATTTTGTTGAATGAAAATATAACATCAGACTCATGGTTATTGTGCAGTTAGGGGTAGATTTTTATTTAGCAAGAAATATTAATTGATATGTAAACATTTTTTATTTATTCCATCAGTCATTAAAATTAAGTTACTCAATATGTACTATGTAATAGGCAAAAATTGCAGTGGAAACTATGGGTTTAGAATATCTTGTAATTACAGGCATACCTCAGTATCTGCAGGAAGTTGGCTCCAGGACCCACTGCAGATATTAAAATCTGTGGATGCTCAAGTCCCATGGTCAGCCCGCTGATATCTGTGGTTCCGCATCAGTGGATTCAACCAACCACGGACTGTGTAGTACTGTAGTGCTAACTGCAAAATACCACAGAGGTAAAAGTGGGCCTTTGTGGTTCAAACCCTTGTTGATCAAGGGTGGATGGTATATAATTCTCATTTGGAAAGTTATTGTTTATATTTTGCAGTTTGAATTAGAAATTGATCTTTGAAATATTTAAATGCATCCAGCATTTGAGGAAAGTTTTAATATTTTAAAAAGTTAATCATGCACATTTTCTTTACTAAATGTCACAAATTAAGTGATAAAAAGAACTATTATTAAATAAGTTGCATCATACATAAATACACAAAACTGGCACATATTAACATTTTTCAGAGAAAAATGAAAAGGAGTGGTTTGAATAGTAAATACTAAATGTCTTGAGGGAGAAAAAAATGAGAAAGAGAAAAATTGAGATCAGCTGTGAAGTGGGGCAATAGACTTCTTGATGTTGGCATTTAGGAGATATTTTAATGTTTTATTCTGACTTCATCTCTTGTTGCATCCTGTCCTACTGCATGAAATCAACATTATGCACACACACTTTACCCAGTACCTAACTTAGCTCCCCTGGAAAGTCTTCCTATGTAACTCTTCCTTCTATCCTTTATTCTACCATTCAAGTATTGTCTGTGAACCTATATTCCCTTATTGTTATTTTGTTATTTTAATCAATTAATTTTCCCATTATAGAAGCTATGTCCACGAAATAGTTATAGTTTGAAACATACACAAAAATAGAAAGAAGAAAACAAAACAAACTCCTCTCTGTAAAGTTTTATTCTCCAACACAATCACAACTGGATTGCCTGACAAATTAAACTGAAATGCATTTGCGAGTTCTCCTCCCAGGACCCTTCCTTGGGTCTTGGATCTAGATTCATTGCTATGTAGTGGTCACTGAGGCACCGTTTAATTCCCCCTTCTGGGACCTAAAACATTTTGCTTTAAATATTTGTTTAATTGCCTTCATTCATTCAGCCTCCTACCCCTGCCCCAACTCTGATGAGATTATAGAGTCTAAAAAAGGAAAGACTCAGACTCAAATATCACTGCATTCCTAGAAAGTAGTGAAGTATTGTGCACATAGTAGGGTTAGTAAATATTTGTCCCATAGATAAGTAGTGGTCATGAAAGTGCATGCCCTTTTGCAATTAATGTAATAGCGTAAGTATTTCCCCATGTTACAGTTTTTACTTGTAAGTATTTTTATGAATTTCACCATCTGTTCATTGCATAAAGGTCAATTTCAAGATGGTTTGACTTATGTTTATCCCCGCCATGAACCAAGGTTCTTAGCGGTGCAATCTCCCTCATCAGTTCCTACTATACTCTGCTTCCTCTTCACTTCTATAAACTACAACTAAATTTCTGTTAAAAAAAAAAAAAAAGACAACAGCAAAGTCCTAATTCAAAAACTAATGAGCATGCAAAGCTCATGAGACAAATCCTAAAACTTGCTCTATGGTTCCTTATTCCTGTTGGCTTATTTTTCACTGTAATGACATCACAGTGAGCACAAAAGGCCTTCTTCCTCCTTTTTAAAAATATGGCCTCTGTTATCCTAGTTAAGTATAAATTTCACTTTATCACTGTAATCACTATGTTTTACATAAAAGCATTGAACAGAACATGAAATGTTCTGTCTTTAAATTTGTTATTTTAATATCTGGTGATTTATTGGCTAATATGATTAATGTGACTAGCCGCAGGATTATGCAAGGTACTGAGGCACAGGCTGTAGTTCAAAGCAAGTTAATAAATGCTATCTCCTCATCATTATAGGAAGGAAAAATTTGACGTTGGCTCTCTCATCTTCTTACCTTGAAGACTAAGAAGGACTTTAAAAAAAAAAAAAACAAAAAACAACCAAAAACAGAAAAGTGGGAGACTGTATTGTTTCATGCCCTGAAGAAAACAGAAGCAGATGTTTGTGCTATAAAATGTAATTAAAGGTACACAATGGAAACCCTTGTAAAACCTTTGTCCATACCTGTCTTAGCTCTTATCACATTGAACTATGATAATATGCTTATATTTTGTTTTATTTACTGCGTCATAAACCTCTTAAAGGAAGGGACAATATCTTTTTTATCCTTGTTTCATTAGCACCTACAGCAAATATCTGCCTCCCAATAGCTCCTTACTACGTGTTAAAAAGAACTGGGGGAAAAAAGAAAGATTTTTTTCTTTCCTTTTCTTTTCTGCTCATAATTTTTCTTTCTATTTCTTAATTACTTGGTTCCCACCTTTGTTTCTAGATTATATTTCCTCTACTGGAGAGTCCATAATACCCTGACCTTTATCCTTATCTCTAAATTCTTTCTTGATGGACAGGCTTAAATCTCCAAATATCAACTAAATATTACTTGAGTACCTTGTTGTCACCTGACACTTAACACTCTCAGAACAAAATTCATTAATTTCCCTCCATGTCAACTTTCTCGATGTTTTCATGTCATCACAATTATATCCATAGATGCAAAATCTCTTTATCTTCTAGGTTTTTATTTCTTGTTTTTCCTCATCAAATTCAATAAATTATCGATTGCCCCTGTTTTGTTTATAATGTATTTGAAATTTCTATCCTTCTCCCAGAATATCTGGTGAATTATGTCTAACAACTTTGACATAATAATATTACAAACTTATGTTTAAATGATGTGATAACCAGCCTCCAAGATGCTCCTGAGTGATTTCTATCTCCTAATGGCCATATCCCTGTGTAATTTGTCCCCACAAATTACAGGTTCTTAGTGGCAATTAGAACTCAGCAGAAATAACTATCACTTCGGAGATTCGGTTATAAAAGACACTACAGTCTCCATCTTGGCTGTGCCTTCTCTCTTGCCCTTCTCTCTTGGCTTGCTTTTGCCATGTCATAGGAGCACTAAAGAGAGGTTCATGTAGCAAGGACCTAAGACTGGTGTTAAAAAGCCACTGAGGAACTAAGGTCTAACGTCAGCAGTCAAATGAGTGGCTTATAACAGACCCACCATCAGAGACATGTAGCTAAGCCTCTTCCAAATTCATGACCTCCAGAAACTGTGTGAGATACTAAATGTTGAAGCTAAGTTTCAGGATAAATTGTTATGTATCAAAAGATAACTAATACAATGACTTTCCTCAAGCTAGGGTTCAGGATAAATTGTTATTTTTTTTTAACATTTTTTATTGATTTATAATCATTTTACAATGTTGTGTCAAATTCCAGTGTTCAGCACAATTTTTCAATTATACATGAACATATATGTATATATTCATTGTCACATTCCTTTCTCTGTGAGCTACCATAAGATCTTGTATATATTTCCCTGTGCTATACAGTATAATCTTGTTTATCTATTCTACAATTTTGAAATCCCAGTCTATCCCTCCCCACCCTCCACCCCCTTGGCAACCACAAGTCTGTATTCTATGTCTATGAGTCTGTTTCTGTTCTGTATTTATGCTTTGGTTTTTTTTGTTTGCTTTTTTTTTTTTTTTTTTTTTTTTTAGATTCCACATATGAGCAATCTCATATGGTATTTATCTTTCTCTTTCTGGCTTACTTCACTTAGAATGACATTCTCCAGGAACATCCAAGTTGCTGCAAATGGTGTTATGTTGTCAGTTTTTATGGCTGAGTAGTATTCCATTGTATAAATATATCACACCTTCTTTATCCAGTCATTTGTTGATAGACATTTAGGCTGTTTCCATGTCTTGGCTATTGTAAATAATGCTGCTATGAACATTGGGGTGCAGGTGTCATTTTGAAGTAGGGTTCCTTCTGGATGTAACCCCAGGAGTGGGATTCCTGGGTCATATGGTAAGTCTATTCCTAGTCTTTTGAGGAATCTCCATACTGTTTTCCACAGTGGCTGCACCAAATTGCATTCCCACCAGCAGTGTAAGAGGGTTCCCTTTTCTCCACAGCCTCTCCAGCATTTGTCATTTGTGGACTTTTGAATGATGGCCATTCTGACTGGTGTGAGATGATACCTCATTGTAGTTTTGATTTGCATTTCTCTGATAATTAGTGATACTGAGCATTTTTTCATGTGTCTGTTGATCATTTGTATGTCTTCCTCGGAGAATTGCTTGTTAGGTCTTCTGCCCATTTTTGGATTCAGTTGCTTATTTTCTTCTTATTGAGTTGTATGAGCTGCTTATATATTCTGGAGATCAAGCCTTTGTCCGTTTCATTTGCAAAAATTTTCTCCCATTCCGTAGGTTGTCTTTTTGTTTTACTTAAGGTTTCCTTTGCTGCGCAGAAGCTTGTAAGTTTCATTAGGGCCCATTTGTTTATTCTTGCTTTTATTTCTTCTAGGAGAAAATTTTTGAGATGTATGTCAGGTAATGTTTTGCCTGTTTTTTCTTCTAGGAGGTTTATTGTATTTTGTCTTACGTTTAAGTCTTTGATCCATTTTGAGTTTATTTTTGTGTATGGTGCAAGAGAGTGTTCTAGCTTCATTGTTTTACATGCTGCTGTCCAGTTTTCCCAACACCATTTGCTGAAGAGACTTAAAGTGTTGTGTATTAATAGACAACTAACACAATTTCTTTCTAGTATAAATAACATAGTAGTGTGATTAAATTGTCTTGAAAAAGTAAGTAATGGAGTGGTGTCCAGCAGAGATCTGCTGGAGTCACACAGTCCTGGAGAGAGGCGTCTGCTCCTTGAGTGGAGAGGGCTTGGTGTCCACACGAGTGTGGACAGTCTCACCCCATGAGACTCCTTTGGAAAACATGAAGGAGTGGAGTCAGAAGAGATGTTAAGTTACCTAAGTTCACCCAAAGCAACCATCTCCTCTGCAGTCTTTTGACAAGTGACTGAAAAGATCTGAAAGAAAAAGAAGAGTTTCACTTAGGATGTTTGTAATTTGTATCATAGCTCTGGTGAGGACCCAAGTAGGTGCTCAAGCTCTGATGAGAGTGAAGAAGTTGCCTCTTTATCTTTTAGCCTCTCAATTATAAGACATTAATTGACAAGCATATACCCATCCAGATGAAAATCTGTCCAATCTACTGGCATAGTGTGTGTAAGCTGTTTTTCACTCTAAAATAAAGTATTCTTGCAGTGTTTCATGTTCAGGAATATATTCATCAAACTCCAAGAGGTTTGGCCAGATAACAGGTAAGTATTCATCAAAGAAACAAAGAAAGCAAGAGCTCCTCAGAAACAGACTTAGTTGCTAAGCTAGCAGCATGTCCTCAGTATCATGCCACATGGCAAAATCAAGTGAAGACTAAAGTAGCATCAGTCACCATGGAAGTTTTGATGAGATAACACCTTTAGCAGTAGCTTTATGAAACTTCCTACTGGCTTTAAGCATGCACCTATAAGACCCACTGGGGAAATAGCTCAGAAAGTGTGAGAATCCATGTTCCCACGTAGAAGAAATGGGGAATGGTTGCAATAATGAATGATATTGGAAAATATAAACTCATGAAATCTTTCTACAGTGTGTATTGCAAGCATTGGAAACGTACTGGCTCGTGATTCCTTATGATTGGGATCAGCAATCTGATTGGTTTTCTTACTGTGCACCCTACCCATCTATTTTCTTTTATATTCACATCATTGAACTCATTCAACTCAGAAGTTACACAAAACTTCCTTTTGAATATTTTGAACAATTTAGAGAATGCAGAACAATCATAGAACCATTAAAACTATTTTAAAACAGAAGTTCCAAATCACAGATATCACATGGGAATTAATATTATTAAAAAGGGTAACTTTTATGAAGCTACATTTAGTATGGATAGTCAGAGTAATTTGAATTAGGCATTATCCCTTGAGGATACGTTTGGATGGAAGGGAAGACAATTATGATCAGTGGGTAGAGGGTAAGACCCTGCCCTCCAGCCTGTAAGATGGTATCAATTAACTGGGTATCAACTGTGGTCTTGAGAAAGGCGCAGATAGATTCATTAAAACAGAAAGCAAAGTCCCAATCCCAGCAATGTACAGGATATGAGAAAAAAGTTACTCTGCTTCTAATGAGGTGCTGTATGGAGAGCCTTACATTTCTGATCCATGACACACCTGGTCAGCAAAGCAATGCCCCTCTCAGCTTCAACATTTAACAAGGCCCATCAGCTGGCTCAGAGACACGGGGAGGGGAAATTTACACAGAACAAATTTATAACTAACCCTCCTAAACCGCTGCACTTTTCTACTGGGAAACTGAAAAGCATAGAGGATGATGTATCAGTTCTAGACTTGTCAAGTGTATGGAGAAACTGTTTTAGTCAACATGGCAGAAGGCTCATTGTATAAAGATGGCCAATTTTGTTCCACATTCTAAGTTTTTGGAGAATTTTGTCATATTTTCTGAGTTAGGATTGATATGCATTATCAACAAGAACTGAAAATTACAGTCTCAGTGGCTGGATTAAAGGAAATGATAGAAGAGTAGAGTTGTCAATGTGTAGGAACCACAGGTGTACATGAGGGTTTTCAGTACGGGGCTAATATCTGGAAGTTTTAGAAGTTATTCCAGTCGTATCTTTAGTGTTCTTGTAGAAATGAGCAAGACTATCATCATGGTTAGCTTATTACCTAATTATGGAAGCCATAATTAATTCTGAGTTTGTCAGCATTTACTGCAGCATGTTTAAAAATTTTACAGAAATAGTGTTATTCTCTGATTTTTTCTTTGGAGTTCTATATAAAACTGGAAAACACTGCATACTTTTATATGTTATATATATTTAAATGTTACATTAAAAAAAATCACCCTAACACTAAAATATTTAACTGGAATGATTGACAGGATTTTATTCACAGGATTTCATTCTCCATGCTGAAGAGCTGCAGAAAAAACAAAGTGTCCTAAGTTGATTTTATTTTTTTTAACGGAAAAATACATCCTTTCTCTAAAAAAGGGATCCTGTTGTTTTCTGGCATTTCTCCTTAGTCTCTGAGATAATACTTAATATAACAACATCTCAAAATATATATTCTGAATTGGCAGGAGAATCAAAAGTTGTTTAAAGGTAAACTGATTTCAGATTTCAAAATTATCCCAGCTCTACTTTAAGTATCCCAAATTAAAAAAAAAAAACAAAAAACTAATCTGCAAGTGAAACTCTTGATTTTCTTAAAATTCAGCACATTGTAGGAATTGTCTTTCATTGTATTCAGTAATAATTTTAAAAATAATTACTAACTAGTGATTTTAAATATTCTCTTCCAAAAACTTAAAAGAAGATAAAGGTAAGTGATGAAAGATTTACACTGCCTATTTTTTAAAAAAATAAAACTTTCTAATGAGTTGTGACTAAATAAGAGAGATTTAGCTTTTTCCAGTGAGGCCCATAAACTGAATTGTCAGGAATTAACTGTGTATGTTGTAGAAGAGCTGCTGGATCTCAGCCTGGCTTTTCAAATGGGAATAGTGATTATTTCCTCTGCAATACAGGTGGAGCTAATTAGAAATTAATCAAAATGATTAACCTCTGCACTCCTTCAGCAAATGAATCACTTCAAAAGATGTAAATGGAAAGCCCCAGGAGACCATTTTAGGTAAGGTTTTTGTTTGAAATTTTAAATGCATAAAAAGCTAAAAACAAGCAATTTACTAATCTAAAATATTGCCCTAGTTTGAGTACAGCAGCATTCATAATAATCACAGGTTCCCTTCATTTTACACAAGAGGCATTAACAACTTAAAACTTGCTACTAGAAGTAAAATGTCTTTATCTATTGTGTAAAGGTATATGGGACCATATGTCTCTTTGGATACCTAAACATAGGTAAAATCAGCACAAGTTACTTTTCATGTGTCAGATATATGTGATTTCAGCTGAGAAATTAATGGACACATGTTGTAAGCCAGTGGTTCTTAGAGTTTTGTCCTTGAGCTAATTGCATAATAGCACCTGAAACTTGTTACACATGCAAATTTTACAAGCCCCACCCCAGATCTACTGAATTACAAAGTCACAGGATCTGGGTGAGCAATCTGGGCTTTAACCAACCCTCCAACTCATTCAGACCGATGCTTGTGATAGAGAAACAAGATCCTAGTAAACCACCATTGCTGAGAGCAATGCACTGTTAAAGGGGGCATCCTCATACTTCTCAAATCTTACATGTTGAGGAATTTATCAATAAAACTTACATCCTATAAGACTTCCAAAACCAAGAATTAAACAGCTTTTTTTTTTTTTTTTTTTTTTTTTTTTGGCTTAGTGAATTAAACCCAAATCTTAAACTTTGTAACTCAAGCCTAAAAAGCCAGTTGCAGGGGGACACTTTGGGGAACTGGAAAAACCAGGAATGATATGATTTGCTCTCAGTAAGTTCTGATAACTGGTTCTTCGAATTGTTCATATGTAGATGTAGACATGATCATTAGCTTCCAGTTCTAAAGCAAAATGAAGCACTGGCTATTTTAGAATTTCCCACCCAACTATGAAATACGTATCAGCAACACTGCTGTAAAGACCTTTCCTTGCTTGAACCCGGTGAACCGCAGTTAGACGGTCAGGAGCTCCTCGTGTCTAAATGCGGCCTGAAGCTCTGTCCAGTTTGGGGGCTCTCACTCCTACTGAGAGTGAGTCGAAAACAACAATACATAGAACTTTTATGCCCCAGCCATAACCTCCAATTTCTCCTTTATGATTTAAAATGCATTACTCACCTTGGATCTGTCTTTACTTTTTCTTGATATATTGTGTGCGTGTGTGTGTGTGTGTGTGTGTGTGTGTGTGTGTGTGTTTTGGGGGCAGAGAAGAAGGAATTTAAAATCATCCCTCTCTTTGCCCTGTATGAGGCAGACTAAAGCTGTTATCAATTTATTATCCCATGAATACCCGATTCCCTCAATATTTGTGTTATACCATATATTTAATAATAATTCATTTATATGTAAGCTTATTTTTAGAACTTTTTAAAATAAAGATTTTTCAACTGTTTCTTGTTTTAACTTTTATTTGATAAGTGTCAAAGTAAGTTTATTTGTGTATTTTTCATATTAAGTCACTATATTTACAGATTTAATATTTTGTTTATTGGTAAGTTGATTATTGAGAAAATATTTGATTCTCACAAGAAATAGTTGTAGATATAGATAGATATAGACACACCTTATAGATACTGAAGGTTCTGTTCCAGATCCTTGCAATAACGCAGGTAAGGCAATAGAGCAAGTTAAAAAAAATTTTTGGTTCCCCGGTGCATATAAATGTTATGTTTATACTAAATTGTAGTCTATTAAGTGTGCAATAGCATTATGTCTAAAAAATGTATCTGCCTTAATTAAAAAATACTTTCTTTCTAAAAAATGCTAACCCGCACCTGAGCCTTTAGCTAGTCATAGTCACTGGTTTGGATAACCGTAACAAATACAATAATAAAAGAAACTTTGAAATATTCTGAGAATTACCAAAATGTGATACAGAGACATGAAATGAGAAAATGATGTTGGAAAAATAGTGCCAATTGATTTGTTAAATGCAGATTTGCCACAAACCTTGAATTTGGCAAAAGTGCAACATCTGCGAAGCACAATTAAAAAAAAAAAGCACAGTAAAACCTGTAAAGCTGCATATCCCCAAACTGTTCTCCAGAGCATCTGGCGTAGTGATCTCTAACTGCAGTATTTCTCTCTATCTTTATATTTATATTTAAATATACATTTATATAGTGCACATTAAATAACTAACTACATATTGTAGCTATATTATCTAATTAGAGTGTATAGTTATATATTATGTAATATTACATATTTACACAATTTACATATACTATTTTACATATATGTAATGAAGTTAGAATGAAAATTGGAAAGCTTGTAGCTAACCCTACAAAACTGTAATGTGTCTTCTTATAAAAATCTTTAAATACAAACTATTTTACACTACATAATTAAATTCTTTTTAGAACTATAGTTCTAAAACTATAAACATAAAGCAACTTGTTAAATAAAAATATTTAGCCCGTGATCTAAACTCACACATTACTCAGCAAATCACTAATTGGTTTAATTCAAGGAGCCCAGCGGTCAGCACCTGCAGCCACTCAGGAAAGCAGCAGCTTGAAACCGGGAATGTCCTTCAAAATTGCCCAAGGGATTTGAATGTACACAGACCTGGATTCCAAGCTAGAACTCCCAGAGAAGGATTTTCAAGGTAGGAAGTGTAGGACATTTTGTTTTAATTCATGTTAAGGAATTTTCATTTTATAGTAAATAATCAGGGCAATATACGATCCATTGGAAACCTGAGAAAATAAAGAATCTCTGAGGTGCTGCTGATTTAGATGTTTTGCTTTTCTGAGGCTTCCCTGGGATGGCTCTTAGAACTCATGTTTTGATTTCTCCAGCTCATTTCCCAACTATTCCATCCATTCTGCCTCGTGTTCCAGGTCCTTGGAATGTCTGATGGTTGCACTTTCCCAGCTTCCAGCCCTTTGGCAGGTTTGTCCTCTCTTTTGCTGTTTCTCTTTCTCGAGTTATCTATTATTTCAGTGGCTCTTTATAAGCAGAAATATGTGCTTAGTCTATCATATTTAACCAAAATTAGAATTCATGTGACTGATCTAATGTCAGCCATTTTGACCTAGAAAACCATACGTTCTTTTCTTTGGGAGAAGAAGGTTTTCATCTAGTGTAAATCTGAGTATAGCTTTTGTCCTAACTGACCAGGTCACGTCTAGCTTATTTCCAGTTTGGATTTATTTTCTTTGTCCTTTATACACATATTCTACATCTGATTTCTTTTAATGTTTATTTTTTTGTTTCAAAGAGTAGTTTTTATGTTCTCAAGTTTCCGTCCATCCCTCTTTTCAGATGGTCCGTCTCTTGCTACCTGCTGTCATCTTACTTCAGCCGTTCCTGGTCTCCTGTATTCTGCCTCCTCTCTCAACCAGCACTCTTTCTGCTCCAGCCTATTTTTAAGATGTTCTGACCACAAGTGCTAGAAATTCCATGGTCTTTTAACGTAAATTGGTAGGTCAGTCTAACATTCTTCAGATTCCTGTGGCAAATAGTTTCCAGAAATATGCCCATATTGAGTAATATTTCTTACCTTTATTTTTCATTTCTTCAGGCCAGGGTGGTTCTAAAATATGTATCAGACCAATCTAGAAGTGGGAGTTATGGCCTTCCAAATGGCCATATTTACATGCACAGGTGAAAATTACTGAGACTGGAATGTCGCTTGACGAAACAGCAGTGACTGCAGCTTTAAACCAGCAGATACTAAGTACGCAGAGTTGTGTGAATGAAAGCCATGCAATTTTCAGTCCTTTTTGTGCGAATAGCTCATGATATCTTGTTACTCCTGACACTGCTGTTCTTTGATTCCAGGTCTCCTCAGCCCATGACTCTGGTTTTGGGCTCCTATTTTCATTTTTGCAAGTTTTTTTTGCCTCCTTGACTGATCTTGTGTCCTCAGCTTGAGGCTCCATGCTCTTAGGAACTTAGTGTTAAATGGCCCTTTAGTTTTTCTGTTGCCTGAGGTATGCCCATGCTCTGATTCCTCTGAAGCCAAACCCTGACAATGTGGGCTGGCACCAGGAACACGCTTTCATCCCACGTGGCTGGAGTTGGAGCCCCCAGAAGTGTAGTCAGTCAGTGCAGTCAAACTATTCAAAGCACTCTGCATGTTTGGTTGGATATTTTTTAAAATAATAATGATGTCAGTATTCATTTATTTCAATTCTTCCCTGATTCTGTGTTGATTACTTCCTGTATAAAGTGTTTTCAGCTCCAAAAGACAATACTCTCCCTTGATCCTATTTTGTGATTGAGGGGGAATATTGTGTCCTCTTAAACCAACGACTAAGGGAATTCCTCCTCTAACCAACTCACTCCATCTGGGCCAGAGGCAGAGTTTACTACTGTTGCAGATATGTCAAGAAAGGATTTGGTTATGGTGATTAAAGAAAATTCTATCCATATACTCCTGTCCATCGCTTGAGAAATGACTAACTTACTAACCTGATGTCGTATTCTTTGCATTTCTCATCAGCTGCTTACTATCACCATAATACTTGGTAACAAACAACTACTGAAGCTCAGAGGCATATACAGCAATAAACATCCATTGCTCACATCTCTGAACTGGTCGGGTTAGGAGGCTGCTGATTTTGGCTGAGCTTTTTCACAGGTGGCATCAGTTGGCTGTTGACCAATCTAGGCTGACTGTGGCTGGACGGCCGGCTCTCTCAGCTGAGCTGGCTCCCTCTGATCCACGTGTCTCATCTTCTCCTAGGAACAACAGGTTAGCCTTATCTTACTTAAAAAAAAATTACAGCAATGGCAGATGGCAAGAGAAAATATCCCAAAAGTTCAAGTTCACTTCATGCCTCTGTCTGTATTGTATCAGCTAAAAGTCATGTTGGCCAAAGCAAACCATATGGCATTCAAGAGCTGGGTGGGAGGGTACTGCAAAGTTACACGGCAAGGTCCCTGGGTAGGGGAAGGGTGAAGGTCATTGATGCATCCAGTTATCATATTCTTTGTGCACACAGGAGGAAGACATTTAAGGAAACAGAAACTACAAGTCCACATTGTCTAAAAATTTTCAGAAAATATTATTATAATATTATCCCTTGGAAGTCTTCTCCCAAGCATGAAGTCAAAGCTGCTGAGAGCAGTTTGTGTAGAAGCACACCTAAGGGGAAGCTGCCACTTTCACTAATAATTGCTTTCTATTAGGAGATGAAAATTGTCTTAGTTTTTGTGTTAGTACTGTGTTCAGGAAAAAGTATGTGTAGTTTGTTTTATTCTTTGAAAAAATAATTCTAATCTTAGACTGCTAATGGGTGCAGGATTTCTTTGGGGATGATGAAAATGTTCTGAAATTAGATAGTAGTAATGGCCACACAATTCTGTGAATATACTAAACACCACTGATTTGTAAACATTAAAAGGATGAATTTTAAGGCAAGTGAACTAATCTTAATAAAGTTACTATTTAAACTACTCAAAATTTGAAGCATCTTTAATGTTGCATGTATAAATAAGAAGTATATATTATACCTAGTATATATAATTTTCAATTTTACTGCTTAAATTTAAGAACAGTAAAGGAAAATTTTTTAGTAGTTACTCTTTCTATGCAGAATTTTGGAATGCTTTCTTAAAACTGATTTTGGCATACTTCTGAATTAAGTGTGAGTAAAACCTTAAAATAAAACTAAAGGAAATAATGTAAATCAAAGTCCTAGGAAAACGTAAGCATTATCAAAATGGATCTCATTGCTATAGTAAGTAAACGGGTATAAGTTTATGATTTATAAAATGTCAAATATCCTGTTAAAATATTTGTCTGTCATCTAGGCTTTTTCCCTCCCTAAGTTCCATTTATCATGAATCACTAAGAGCATAATCACATTTTTATACAAAGCATAATAAAAGAGCTCCATGAAGTGCATATAAAACACAAAGTACACGTGCTAGGAGAAGGCTAGGAATGTGCTGATGATTAACCAAGGTCTCTGCCTTCAAAATCAAAGAAAATTTTAATACCTGGATTTTAATTGGAATATTTTTTTCCTGAATTGAT
Source organism: Camelus dromedarius (assembly GCF_036321535.1). NCBI lineage: Eukaryota > Metazoa > Chordata > Mammalia > Artiodactyla > Camelidae > Camelus > Camelus dromedarius. The sequence continues at coordinate 39,109 of NW_026989832.1, forward strand.
TTTTGTTATTTTCTTGGGTTCTTTTCACAATGAGCCACTGAATTAGAAAAGATGCTATTTATGGATTTTCTGACATTATAGCATAAAGTAAATATCTGTATTCTTAAATTTTGATGCTAATATTATACCCTAAATTTCAAAAAAATTATTGACATGACATTCTCATAGGGACCTTGTCATCTACACAGATGAAAATGCTTGAGCAAGCGTTTGTCAATTAAAGTTATGATTCTATGTTATGAGTCTCTTGGTAACAAAAAGTGTATAAACTAAATACGCCAAATTAAATATAGCTTTATGTATACAAGAATTATTACTTTTTAAAGTGTTGTGAGTACAAATTGAGCTGGTAATGTAATTTATTCTCTTTCTTCTTCTCAGATGTTGCGTAGCAAAAATAAAGGTCCAAATGTGCTAGGTTGAACCAGATGAAATTGCCATTTTGTAGGTCCCCAATGGTCAGATACTGACAATTTTGTGCAGTTCAAACAAACAGAAGTACTACTGTCCTGACAGACTGTATATTGAGATACACAAAGTCATGCTCCAGGCCATTTCCTCACAAAATTGTTCTGCCCTCCAGAATAAGAACGTATTAAGTAAAACCCCAAATTGGTTGGCATCAAGGTTCATCATGGTTTAATCCCTCAAAATGACTTGAATCATCTTTTCTGGTCTTCTATATATATGTGATTTTGTTGCTAACAATAAAGTAGATTTTTAAAGACAGTTAATTTACTGCAATCAAAGCTAGTGCCCTTCTAAATGGTTTTCACTGGATTACTATCTAATCCACCTTCAGCTTCCCTCTCAAAATTAATCTAAAGCTGAAAAGCGGATGGCAAAGCAAACAAAGGGCATACCTTATTGTGTATAAAGAATGTTATAGTGTGAATCATTAAAAAATGCTGAGTGTATCATTGAAGTTTGTCAAGCTTTAGAATAGATCATTACCAGATAAGCTGGCTTGAGACATGGGAGGCCCACCTTTTAGTACAAGTATCTTAATTTCCTTCTGCATTAGTTTTTTAAATCTATATAATATCATTCACAATATTATTTCCTTAGCTTCATTGCAGAGCTGTTGCTCAGATTAAATATGTAATATCCATAAGCACTATTTTCAAAATAAACAATACATTTTAATAACTATTATTTTTGTATTAACTTCAAATTGCAACAATGCAATCACCTAAACATTTGACAAAAATGATCCATGTCTCAGTGGTATTCTAAAGGGTATTTGTGACATAGCAAATGCCACAGAAAATGGCTCTATTTTTAAAACATTAGTATAATGTAGTACAATTACAATAATCCTGCCAGTAAGAAATCCTCCCTCCCAGATTTTACATACAGGATTGCACTTACAAATCCTCCTGAAAGAAAGCTCATTCAATTGTCCATTTGCAAATTTATGTATAATCTGAAATACTACCACAGCCTGAAACCTCTCTTCCTTTCAATTAGCTAAACCAATTTTATTGTACAACAAAGTGTTCACAGATTTTTTTACATTTACTTTGAAAGTAAGTATGCTCATACAGTACATCATCCTACAAGAACTATAATCTATGTATTAAATATAAAGCAATTTATTGTTTCACTTGAGATGCCTGTAACTGAATACATGACTCAACCTGACTGAACAAGAATATTTATTATCTAATGCAACAACGATATAGAGTTAGTCCAGGACTGTTAGACACATTGGTCCAAAGCTTCTCTCAAAGACAGGAGGTTCTTTTCATCTTTCTTTTCCACCATGTTCAGTTTGATTTTATGTTCATGGCTGCAAGACTGTAGTTGATTCAGATGAAATGTTAAGATATGAAAATATCCAGGTGAAGAAAAGGACTATCTCTTTCCATGTTCTCTAAGGAGAACTGAAACTCATTGTAAAACTATTGCTCACAACTCATTTGCCAGGGTAGGCTTGTATGTAAATCACTTTTGGCATAGGATTGCCATATTGACCAAGGTAAGTCATTTAGAGTGGCAAGGATGTTGGAAAGTCAACCACAAAAATCACCTTAATCATACGCTCTTCCATTATTTGCATATAAAGAGTCATCACCTCTTTCTCTTCAATGAGGCGGCTGAGCAGCAAACGCAGAGATGCAGGTCTTTGTGAAGACCCTGATGGGCAAGACCATCACCCTTGAGGTTGAGCCCAGTGACACCACTGAGAATGTCAAAGCTAAAATCCAAGACAAGGAGGGCATCCCACCTGACCAGCAGCATCTGATTTTTGCGAGCAAACAGCTGGAGGATGGTCGCACTCCATCAGACTACAATATTCAGAAAGAGTCCACCCTGCACTTGGTGCTTCATCTGCAAGGCGGCATCATTGATCCTTCCCTCCACCAGCTTGCCCAGAAATGGACCTAATGAAACTTACAAGCTTCTGCACAGCAAAGGAAACTATAAGTAAAACTAAAAGACAACCTACGGAATGGGAGAAAATTTTTGCAAGTGATACCGACAAAGACTTGCTCTCCAGAATATATAAGCAGCTCATATGACTTAATCAGAAAAAAAAAACCCAATCCAAAAATGGGCAGAAGATCTAAACAAGCAATTCTCCAAGGAAGAAATACAAATGATCAGTAGACACATGAAAAAATGCTCAATATCACTAATTATCAGAGAAATGCAAATCAAAACTACAACGAGGTATCACCTCACACCAGTCAGAATGGCCATCACTCAAAAGTCCACAAATGACAAATGCTGGAGAGGCTGTGGAGAAAAGGGAACCCTCCTACACAGCTGGTAGATTTGAATGCAGTTTGGTACAGCCACTGTGGAAAACAGTATGGAGATTCCTCAAAAGACGAGGAATAGACTTACCGTATGACCCAGGAATCCCACTCCTGGGCATATATCCAGAAGGAACCCTACTTCAAAATGACACCTGCACCCCAATGTTCATAGCAGCACTATTTACAATAGCCAAGACATGGAAACAGCCTAAATGTCCATCAACAGGTGACTGGATAAAGAAGGGGTGGTATATTTATACAATGGAATACTACTCAGCCATAAAAACTGACAACATAAAGCCATTTGCAGCAAGATGGATGCTCCTGGAGAATGTCATTCTAAGTGAAGTAAGCTAGAAATAGAAAGAAAAATACCATGTGAGATCGCTCATATGTGGAATCTAAAAACAAACAAACAAAGCATAAATACAAAACAGAAACAGACTCATAGACATAGAATACAAACTTGTGGTTGCCAAGGGGGTGGGGGGTGGGAAGGGATAGACTGGGATTTCAAAATGTAGAATAGATAAAGAAGGTTATACTGTATAGCACAGGGAAATATATACAAGATCTTATGGTAGCTCACAGAGAAAAAAATTTGACAATGAATATATATATGTTCATGTATAACTGAAAAATTGTGCTCTACACTGGAATTTGACACAACATTGTAAAATTATTATAAATCAATAAAAAAGTTAAAAAAATCATCATATGTATATGTAACTGTTAACATAAAAATACAGGCTTCTGAGATGCTTTTTTAAAAAATATTCAGGAGCCAGAGGAAATCCTGCACTACAGATTAACACCTAAGTAGCTTTCAATTTATAAGGAAAAAAAACAAACAAAATAAGAATTTTATTTATTTCATCTGACCTCATGTAGTTGTTAATTATGCATGCTTCTGTTTTCTCCATAAAGATACTACTCTCTTCATGCCAGAAAAAGAAAAACACTGAGTTACCTACTTTCCACAAAAACTTTCAGAAGGCAAGATGTTCATCAGGTGGTCAAAATATGTTCTTTTCATTTAATTTCAGAATTTTCAAGTAAGAGTAGTTGAAAATCTCAACTTACATACTCAGAATTTTAACATTTCACAATCACATATAAACAGATGAAAAAGAATTATCAGACATTTGAAGAAAATCTCTAACATGAAAAAGTCTTAACAAAGAAAGGGGAAAAAAGGAAATTTGGAGGAAATAGAGATCATTTTGTAAACAAAAATCTCAGAAAATTTAAAATGATTATATATATGAAAAAAATAGAATCCTATAATAAAAAATATTTAAAGAACAGAGTTCACTCTGTGTGTATAAAGTGTGTATGTATAACTATATATATAAAGATATAGTTGATAAAAATGTCCAGTTTTAAAGACAAAAGACATGGGAATATATAAGAAAAATGTATCAAAGTTAGGGATCCAATCCAGAAGTATCAATAGCTAATAATAAGAGTTCCAAAAAATATAACAGAAAATATGGAAGTGAACATTTATATTTAATTATTATGCAAACATCCCATAACTGAATAATAGTTTCCAGAAGAATCAAAAAAGTCCCCATAGCAATGACCAAAAAATAACACCTATACGAAAACCAGTCATCCTAAAGTTTCACAACAGTGGATATAAACTGAAGAGGCTAAATTCTTACAGAGGGAGAAAAAAGAAAACAATCCCCTCGAAAGAATCATGATACAGAACATCCTCAGCATTCTCACTGGAAGCTAGAAGAACGTAGAATGATGTTTTCAAAATTCTGAGACAAGGTGGTGTAAATCCAGCCAGCCCACCAGTCATGCATGAAGGTTGTCTAAAGGATTCTCAGATATTCAAAGTCTTGATGCACATACTCATCCTCAAGAAGCTGACTGGGGTTTGTGCTCTGCACAGTTGAATGAGAAAAACAAGAAAGTAGAAGAACGGATACACTGGAAAGAGCTTTCCCCCAGAAGAGGAGTGAAAGCTGATCGGCAAGAGAAGGAAGTCCCAAGATGACCACCCAGCAGGAAGTCTAGAGAGCAAATGATTCAGATTGGAGCTGGAGGACAAAGGACTTCAGGAGGAAGACCTCCAAGAAAAAGTAAAGCTGAATAGGAACAGGTTTATGTCCTTTGAGGAGTCGTTTAAAGATTGTTTGAGGAGGAACTCGTCGTGATGGTCACATTGAAAGGTGACCAAATGAAAAAAGTAACTCCAGGGCAACAATGAATTGGGCAGAATATGAAATATAATGTTAATATACTACATGCCATATTCTACATGGCTTAGCTATGAGTACTATTTACATAGTCACATAATGCAAATAGATATCAAATCATAATTTTCTCAAGTTAAAATATTTGCTACATCCAAATATCAAGTACATGCTTTTCAAAGATTTATTAGCTTATTAATGATTGAAATAGTTAAAGGGTAAAGCTGTTTCAAAGAGTATTTTGAGGAACCAGGCAAGTACAGGCATTTAAAAGATTAAAGCTGGTGAATGGTCAACACAGCGGTAAAAAGCAAACACTGGAGTTTATCTTCTCTAATGGACATCTTTACCAGACAATAACAAGTGAGTGCATAGTTTCCAGAGTCTAAAGACAAACAAAAGTACATTCCCCTAGATGATGAAATAATACTGAGTGAACTTGATGAATTATGTTCCTAGACTCTCTTGGCCTTATTAGTATAAGTTTTCCACAATTTTTCTTTACACAATTATCAACCCTGATTCCTGACACCTTACTTGTAGTTCTGATTTCATTCCCACTCTGAAGTTCCGTTATCCGTCAGTCTTTCTGTTTAAGCCCTTTACTCTCCCTCCCTGATATTCTATAATTTGCCTGTAAAGTATGAGTGGATGTTTTGTTAATCATCCTTCTTAAGCCCTTTTAATCTGATGTATCTTTTGTAAAAAAAAAATCTGTGAAATTGATACCCATTTTTTACCTCAAATCATTATTACTTTTCATCTTTATTTCTTCTGTTTTTGAAATAAATCAATCTTATTTTCCAGATATCGGCACTTTTTCTTCCAGCATCCCTATCTCTAGTTTATCTTTTAGTCTTTTGTGTTTTTTTGTTATTTCTTTCTCCAAGAAATTTTCTTGATCTGATCTTCTTGCTAATATATTCCTCATCTGTATCCCTATGGTCCTAAATTCTATCTATATTTATTTTAATATTATACATACTTTTTCTGTTTATTTTGTATATTTTGTTATTCTTGTTTCATCTTAATAATATTGTCCCTTTTATCTTTTAGCTTGTCATTTCACTAATTTTAAATTGTGATACATATGTTCTAATACTTCTCCTTCTAACAGAGTTAGTAGTTGTGTTTCTCAAGTGTCTTGTTGTTTATACCTGTGAGTCTGTTTACCATTAGGAACAGAAGCTACCCTGTCAGTGCTTATGGAGGAAAGTCGGACTTTTAAGTGTCAACTCCAATGTGTTTAAGGGATTTGCGGTGAGGGGAATAGACGAGTCCCTGAGTGGAAAATCCCAGTGACCAGTAAACCATTTCTAATGACAAACCCCATTAAACAAAGCCTTAGCTAAATGGCTTCACATTTTGCCTTCCAAGGAGAATCAGTATTAGGACAGACAATCCCTACAATAGAGTGTATCCAACACCCAGGGCGTTTGCAGATAGGATGGGCAAGGGGCTGTGCAAATTGATTCTCCATCTCTTTCTGTCAGCTCTCTTTTGTCAGTGCTTCTGTACTGTTCTGATTTTATTCTTGACCATGTGTATTGGAGTTCTGAATGGTCATCGGAGCTGACACTCTTAGTCCCAAGACAGTTTTGGGAAGAAACTGAAGCAGAACTGCCATAGATCCCTCCCATTGTTGGTTTGCACAGGCTGCCTCTTGTCCAGTGAGAAGCGCCCCCTCACACATTACAGTTCCAACTTCTGTCACCACAAGATTTTCTTACATTATATTTCTAGTTTGATTTGTTTTTACTTTTACTATTAAAGTCATATAAAATTTGAAATAATACTTTTTATTCATAATCCACAAGTCTATAATATGAAGCAAGCAAAATAAAGTGAAAAACAGTTCAACTATAAATATTTCATTGTCAAGTTTCTATGAAATAACAGTGCTATTAATGGAAATGTCCCATATTCTATATACACTTCTCTACAGTCTTTTAATTGTGTTTTGTGGAGGGAAAAGGAAGCCTAGATATCTTTCAGTCATGATGCTCTTTATAGGGGCTACAACTGGATTATCCTTTGGAAATGCTCTATTTTGCAAGGCAAAGAAATGTAGCAAGAATCTTTAACATTTATTTAGACCTAGTTAAAAGGTGGCATTAAAATCTAGGCCTTTCAATCTCTTCTTGAATGATTTCTTATTCAAACTGAGCTGGAGTTCTGAGAGCAGAATGTTATGCTTTCTTGGGTCCCCATTCAAGAGAGCCTTTAACTCACTGTGTTTCATAATAAATCTTAGGAGAGCCAGTTATGACAAAATACACAATCATGTGCCCTACTTGAATAGTGCATGGCTTTCAGCTCTGCAATACTGTGTATTCTCCATTCATTGACTTCAGGCAAAAAATATGTAAAACAGAAGGCTAATGATATGTCCTCTGATTAATTTCACCTATGTTTAAGCTATTCTAAGCAGTTTTAGGTTGAAAATTGTTTCTTTTTGTTTGTGAGGATTATGAAAAACTGAGGTACTTGGCTATTGTTACATGGGGCTCAGACCTCGGGTTTTGTGTATGAATTATTTTGTAAGGGGTTATGAGTTTGTCCAAGAAGTTTGCATGTTTTTATTTCTTTTGTGTTTGTTTTAAAATATGCCCAACATGTGGTTATCTGAAAAACTGACAAAAGTACTCATGAACTTTCCCTTGTGAAAAATAATACTTTAAATTTAAGCTTTAACTTGGAGAGAAATTCCCCATCTTGGAACATGGCAGAAAGAGAAATCAGTACCATGATTCCATGGAAATCAGTTGGGGAATAAATTCCATTTGGCGATGATTGCTACTAACTGGAAGGAGTTGATTCTTGCTATCTGTAGCATCATAGTCACTGTATAGCAGGATGCTACACTCCTGAGCTCCTAGTTTATGGGAAATACTGATATGACTCTTTGATCTATTTACCATAGCACTGGATGTTTTTCTTATATCAACTCTGGCAAAGGTAGAAAAGGATAGGAGTGAAAATGATTTAATGCACAGGTGCTCCAACTACTATTGTACTTCTGTGTTTCAGATTGTAACACATGTCCTTAGAACAAATCCCATTTTTCACATAATGTAGTAACAACACTGCTGTTACATAGTGGTTGGTATTATAAAATATGCTGGGAGATAAATGCTGTTATTATGAAAATGCTATTAGCAAGTCTCTATGTACAATACATGCAGGGCAGATTTATTAACATACACTGCAGTCACTTTCCTGAAAATAGTTTTATCAGCTATGAAATACTATGCAGTAATGCCATTAATAAATGTATCTGAAAAAATGTATCTAATTGCAATATGTAAAAGTGAAACACTGAATAGCTTGAAATGTCTTCTGTGAATGGTGAGATTATTTCAAGTAGATGCGCTGAGCAATGGATACACTTTGTTGCCCCTTTTTTCATACAGCCACATGCCAAGTAATAGATCATCAAAGTGCACAGTCAGGCTAATGAGAAAATGCTGGTTCTTTTACAAAAGTAGATGGCAATGTGACTCTTTTATAAGGCATTTTTACTCCATATGAAACTAAAAACTTAGATCATTCACATTTGCTACCTAAATTACTGTAATTTCCCCCAAAAGGGCTCTGAGAGCCATTTTAAACTATTCTTTAAATAATTGATAGTTACAAATGAAAAGCCAAGCCAAGAATTTCCAAAGTGATCAAAGATGTTTTAATTTTCCTTTGGTCATGGTTGAATAAAAATAATGTTACAAACTGTACCATCAATAACCAGGGAATGCAGAGCCTCTATTTCAAAGTAAAGCACTTTTAGCAAATCCATATTATGCCCTCACTTAGGCACCATGACCAGCTATGGCCCACTGGTGCACTATTTATTACAAGACTCTGAGGAATAATGTTGCATTGAACACTTTAAAATTTTTCTATCTTTTTTATCCTTTCAGCTCTCTTCTTATCCACATAAGTCACCACTGTTATTCTGTTATTTACAGTGATAATTTATATAAATACTTACCTGCCTAAATATTACATATATGCATATGTAATAATATAATTTTAAATATACCTAAAATCAGAGTGCTAGACAGTCTGCATATACATTAAGAGGCCATGGTTTCTGACTTCATTGTAAATTATAAAAAAAAAATCCAAAAGAATAATATATTCTTGAGGGAAATTCTGGGAATTGAGTTTTGGCTAATATGGAATTCTAAGAAAAGGAAAAATGTTGAAATTCTTAGACAATTATATCAGAAGGTACAAAGACAGTATTCAGCTCTACAAAATCATTTTAATCATATTGAGCCTTAAACTTGTGATTCCATTTTAGGGTACATAAGGGGTAAAGATCAAGACGTATTATTAGGAGTGGGATTTTATGAATGTGCCATGCACCGTAATAGGGAATCATCAGTCAGCTAAAAAGACAGTTACTAAAAAAAATAGTTACTAGTCATGATCTAACCTGTGGGAACGTCAATTAAATAGCCGAGTTACCATTTTATCAATAATCTAAATGGAAATAACTTGTCAATATCTAATATTTCTTCAGATATGATTAGTGATGGAAAGTTTACCCTTTGATACCACTTTAATCAGCAAGGCATACTAAAATGGGAAACATCCAATCCTAGGAATCCTATTCAGTCCAGGATCTCTGAGACCTAATTGGTGTTGTTGACTGAAAAAATGCACAGCCTAAAAGCTGAGAGTTCTGTTTTATCTGGTGGAAGAACTCGAGCCAGGATGACAGCCCCTAGATGGCTCTGAGGGACTGCTCTGAAGAGGTAGGGAGGAGGTAGGATATACAGGTGCTTCACAATAGAGACCAGGTAGTGGGAATGATAAAAGATTGCTTGTTATCTAAAGAAACCCAGGCATCTCAAGTTCAAGAATTTAGTGCTTTTCTATGTACAGGAGGAAGCAAACATTTGGGCTCATTGTATTCATTCCTCTGACAAGCCTCTAGCTATCTAGGGCATTTTATTTTGTCCTTTCTTTTTCTGAGTCTGCTCAGAGGGCACCACTGTGAGTGGCTGCAGAGGCCGGGCTGCAGGCCTGCCCTCGCTGGGGGGTGGCAGCAGCCGCTGAAGCTTTGGTTTCAGCATTTTACTGATGTGGTTGCAGTATTTTCATTCACAGGAAGCTTGTAATTGTAGCAGGTTCTTATCTCTTTCAGATGTATGTAAATCCTTTTGAAGGTTAAATATGCCTTTTGTTAGTTGGCCTTTTGTCAGCTTTATGCCCCAGGATAGTTTTTCTCAAGAACCTGCGAGCCATCTCCTGGAAATGCTAGCATCAAGGGAGATAGGATTGCTGATCTCTCAGTTTTTGTGGGAGAGTAGGAGCCTAATTTCTTGGTGGCCACCTTGCTCCAAGATGCAAAACTATCTCTTGTAATAATGAAAAGTTTGTCATTCTTTCAGATAAAACTAATTAGCTAGCACAGATTGTTTAGTACAGTTACCAGGTAAAATTAGTATGAATAATGTTTGACAAATGGTGTTGCCAATTCCTTTGACTTGAAAACTAGTTATTGTCTACCTTAAATTTTTTGATATAATGGGTTGTATCTTCTTGGCTATATAGAACAGTGACATTTCTTTGTGCCTTTGCAATCCTTAGCTGATTGCCTGAGATGCTCACTGCATTCTGGGGTAATGCTTTTTCAGTAATAGAAGGGTTTTCTTTCTCTATAAACTTTGTAGAGAGAATTTCTGGGTTGTGAGAAGATTTTGTTTTTAACTGTATGTCCCCGACATTATTTAACCAGAATTCAGATTTTATTTTCTTGCTTTGGATTTTATTTCCATCAACTCAATTCAACTTTAACTATTGCTCTGGGCAAGAATCAAATTCGTATACTAGTTACCAAGTCCTATTGATATAGTTGCAATTTAGCTTCATGATCTTTCATTATTCATTGAAGATAATTTTATACCTTATAGCATGCCACTTGTTTTAGATAAAGCAATCAAGCAAGACATAAAGAGGAAAGTTATCAGGGTAATTTTAATACTTTGTAAAGTAAGGAAGCAAATCCTTTACATGAATTTCCATTTTTAAAAATTCATGAAGTAGTGTTTTAGGCAATAAAAATAGCTTTCTTTGGCAACATTTATGGCTAAACCAGTGTTAAGAAGAAGTGTAAAACTAATAAAATACTAGCCAGAATTCTATCATTCCATTTGTGAAAGAAATTATATTTATCATTAAAAAGGATTTATGCATATATCCTATTAAAATAGCATTTTCTTTTCACAGAAAAAATGGGAAGACAGAGACTTTTGACTTTCCCCTGGAAATAGTCACATTAAAATAATAATTCATGGTGAGTTGATATATTTTAAAGTATCTTTCCTTGAAATACTCTTGAAGTTGTCCTTTAATCAATAGTTTCATTAGACATTTCTCCATGTGCCATCATCACATACACATGTGAGTGAGAAAACCTGTTCTGTGAAGTGATACTTTAATAATTATTTTTAAATTGTGTCTGGATAGAAGGTTATATGTTTTCAATTTTGCAAGATTTTCTTAAAGACCAATTAAAATACAAAATTACATTTGCCTTCTATAAATGGCAATATTTCCACCTTTTAAAATCATAGATGATTGTTCTTACTATGCTAAATGTACTTAGAATAACAGCCATAAGTCATCCATAGTGCTTTTCTAAGTTTTATTATTCTTGCTATGTTTTTGTTATAAAATTGTATATAGAAACATAAATTAAAGCCCATTGACACACCTTCAGT